>NC_090233.1:1478764-1760179 GCF_024489055.1 Chanodichthys erythropterus | reverse complement strand
GGTTTTATAGCACTTGTGGAGTGAATTTGACATAGTCCTTTGATGTTTAACCGTTTTAAGTGCCTATTGCCCGCTGTGCACAGTTGCCCTGAAGCCACCGGGGTGGCGGTGCCACCGGGCTTGGGCCCGCCATCGCTGCTCGCAGCTATATTTATTATTATTTTTTTTTTTTTTTTATTTTTTTTTTTTTCCGTCTTCCGGGGCTTTTTGGGGGCCTTAACATGCTCAAAAACTCTTGAAAATTGGCACACACATTGGAATCCGCGGCCATTAGGACGCCGGAGAGGCTGGTACCCGGGCGTGGCAGGGGGGCTCGACAGCGCCCCCTTGAAAAAAGTCTGAAAATTTGGTCCATATATTAAACATGCTTGCACGTATTAGTATGAAACTCGGTACACATATAGACCTCATCGGGCCGAACAACTTTCGCGCTCTAAGTTAATCGCCACGCCAACAGGAAGTCAGCTATTAAGGGTTGTTTGAAAAACGCATGCTCTGGAATTTGATATACTCCTCCTAGACGATTAATCCGATCGCCACCAAACTCGGTCAGCATGAAGTCAAGACACTGATGATTAAAAATTGCCAGGGGATTTTTGATATCTCGAACGGTTTGGCCGTGGCGAGGCAACGAATTTATGGCGAGAAAAAGGAAACAGGAAATGTGTTATAACGTCTTAATACATATATTGATCTTTATGAAACTTCACGAGTGTGTTCGTTATAGGAGTCTGATCACATGGATGTGACTATTGTGAGTCAAAGTTATAGCGCCACCAACTGGCAGCAGGAAGTGTATCACTTTTTGAAATGTTTTGAGATCACCCTCTTATTTTTACCTGATTTGCTTCAAACTTCATCAGTGTAATGTCAATACACAGCAGATGTAGACCTATGACAGGATTTTTGATATTTGAAATATTGTTGCCATGGCAACAGGTCAAACTGTAATAATATTCTTGAGTGTTTTTGAGGCTCTTAACATGCTTCAAATTGCATGAAACTCGACACACACATCAATATTGTCAACCAGTAGACATGGACAAAGCCATAGAAATGGGCGTGGTGGAGGGGCTCAGTAGCGCCACCTTTTGACAAAAGTGGGGGTTAGTTTTTCCTACAGTCACCAAACTCGGTACACATATTATTCTCATCAAGCCGGACAATTTTCTAATTTACATTCATTAGCTCCGACCAACAGGAAGTCAGCTATTTTGGTTTGAATGTTAATTTTTTGAAAAACAGGCTATGAATTTTATACTACTACTCCTACAGGGTTTATCCAATTTACACCAAGCTTTTTTTAACTTGTTGCGAACACATTGAAGTTGTTTAATTGCAAACGGATTTTGGATATCTCAAACGGTTTGGCCGTGGCGAGGCAACGAATTTATGGCGAGAAAAGGGAAACAGGAAATGTGTTATAACTTCTGCATACATTGATTGATGTTTATGAAACTTCAGGAGTGTGTTGGTTGTAGTAGTCTGATCACATGGATGTAACTATTGTGAGTCAAAGTTATAGCGCCACCAAATGGCAGCAAGAAGTGTATCACTTTTAAAATGCTTTGAGATCACCCTCTTATTTTTACCTGATTTGCTTCAAACTTCATCAGTGTAATGTCAATACACAGCAGATGTAGACCTATGACAGGATTTTTGATATTTGAAATATTGTTGCCATGGCAACAGGTCAAACTGTAATAATATTCTTGAGTGTTTTTGAGGCTCTTAACATGCTTCAAATTGCATGAAACTCGACACACACATCAATATTGTCAACCAGTAGACATGGACAAAGCCATAGAAATGGGCGTGGTGGAGGGGCTCAGTAGCGCCACCTTTTGACAAAAGTGGGGGTTAGTTTTTCCTACAGTCACCAAACTCGGTACACATATTATTCTCATCAAGCCGGACAATTTTCTAATTTACATTCATTAGCTCCGACCAACAGGAAGTCAGCTATTTTGGTTTGAATGAAAATTTTATGAAAAACAGGCTATGAATTTTATACTACTACTCCTACAGGGTTTATCCAATTTACACCAAGCTTTTTTTAACTTGTTGCTAACACATTGAAGTTGTTTAATTGCAAACGGATTTTGGATATCTCAAACGGTTTGGCCGTGGCGAGGCAACGAATTTATGGCAAGAAAAGGGAAACAAAGTGTTATAACTTCTGCATACATTAATTGATTTTGATGAAACTTTGGCTTAGTCTTCGTTGTACAAGGCTGATCACATGGATTTGACTATTGTGATTCAAAGTCATAGCGCCACCAACTGGAAGCAGAAAATGTGTCACTTTCAGCATACATTGAGATCACCCTCTTATTTTTACCTGATTTGCTTCAAAATTCATCAGAATAATGTTAAAACTTGGCACATGTAATCCTTTGAAAATGGGCAGGGAGGAGGGGCTCTATAACGGCACCTTGTAGTGCAGTAAATGTGGAGTGAATTTGACATAGTCCTTTGATGTTTAACCGTTTTAAGTGCCTATTGCCCGCTGTGCACAGTTGCCCTGAAGCCACCGGGGTGGCGGTGCCACCGGGCTTGGGCCCGCCATCGCTGCTCGCAGCTATATTTATTTATTTATTATTTTTTTTTTTTTATTTTTTTTTTTTTTTCTGTCTTCCGGGGCTTTTTGGGGGCCTTAACATGCTCAAAAACTCTTGAAAATTGGCACACACATTGGAATCCGCGGCCATTAGGACGCCGGAGAGGCTGGTACCCGGGCGTGGCAGGGGGGCTCGACAGCGCCCCCTTGAAAAAAGTCTGAAAATTTGGTCCATATATTAAACATGCTTGCACGTATTAGTATGAAACTCGGTACACATATAGACCTCATCGGGCCGAACAACTTTCGCGCTCTAAGTTAATCGCCACGCCAACAGGAAGTCAGCTATTAAGGGTTGTTTGAAAAACGCATGCTCTGGAATTTGATATACTCCTCCTAGACGATTAATCCGATCGCCACCAAACTCGGTCAGCATGAAGTCAAGACACTGATGATTAAAAATTGCCAGGGGATTTTTGATATCTCGAACGGTTTGGCCGTGGCGAGGCAACGAATTTATGGCGAGAAAAAGGAAACAGGAAATGTGTTATAACGTCTTAATACATATATTGATCTTTATGAAACTTCACGAGTGTGTTCGTTATAGGAGTCTGATCACATGGATGTGACTATTGTGAGTCAAAGTTATAGCGCCACCAACTGGCAGCAGGAAGTGTATCACTTTTTGAAATGTTTTGAGATCACCCTCTTATTTTTACCTGATTTGCTTCAAACTTCATCAGTGTAATGTCAATACACAGCAGATGTAGACCTATGACAGGATTTTTGATATTTGAAATATTGTTGCCATGGCAACAGGTCAAACTGTAATAATATTCTTGAGTGTTTTTGAGGCTCTTAACATGCTTCAAATTGCATGAAACTCGACACACACATCAATATTGTCAACCAGTAGACATGGACAAAGCCATAGAAATGGGCGTGGTGGAGGGGCTCAGTAGCGCCACCTTTTGACAAAAGTGGGGGTTAGTTTTTCCTACAGTCACCAAACTCGGTACACATATTATTCTCATCAAGCCGGACAATTTTCTAATTTACATTCATTAGCTCCGACCAACAGGAAGTCAGCTATTTTGGTTTGAATGTTAATTTTTTGAAAAACAGGCTATGAATTTTATACTACTACTCCTACAGGGTTTATCCAATTTACACCAAGCTTTTTTTAACTTGTTGCGAACACATTGAAGTTGTTTAATTGCAAACGGATTTTGGATATCTCAAACGGTTTGGCCGTGGCGAGGCAACGAATTTATGGCGAGAAAAGGGAAACAGGAAATGTGTTATAACTTCTGCATACATTGATTGATGTTTATGAAACTTCAGGAGTGTGTTGGTTGTAGTAGTCTGATCACATGGATGTAACTATTGTGAGTCAAAGTTATAGCGCCACCAAATGGCAGCAAGAAGTGTATCACTTTTAAAATGCTTTGAGATCACCCTCTTATTTTTACCTGATTTGCTTCAAACTTCATCAGTGTAATGTCAATACACAGCAGATGTAGACCTATGACAGGATTTTTGATATTTGAAATATTGTTGCCATGGCAACAGGTCAAACTGTAATAATATTCTTGAGTGTTTTTGAGGCTCTTAACATGCTTCAAATTGCATGAAACTCGACACACACATCAATATTGTCAACCAGTAGACATGGACAAAGCCATAGAAATGGGCGTGGTGGAGGGGCTCAGTAGCGCCACCTTTTGACAAAAGTGGGGGTTAGTTTTTCCTACAGTCACCAAACTCGGTACACATATTATTCTCAGCAAGCCGGACAATTTTCTAATTTACATTCATTAGCTCCGACCAACAGGAAGTCAGCTATTTTGGTTTGAATGTTAATTTTTTGAAAAACAGGCTATGAATTTTATACTACTACTCCTACAGGGTTTATCCAATTTACACCAAGCTTTTTTAACTTGTTGCTAACACATTGAAGTTGTTTAATTGCAAACGGATTTTGGATATCTCAAACGGTTTGGCCGTGGCGAGGCAACGAATTTATGGCAAGAAAAGGGAAACAAAGTGTTATAACTTCTGCATACATTAATTGATTTTGATGAAACTTTGGCTTAGTCTTCGTTGTACAAGGCTGATCACATGGATTTGACTATTGTGATTCAAAGTCATAGCGCCACCAACTGGAAGCAGAAAATGTGTCACTTTCAGCATACATTGAGATCACCCTCTTATTTTTACCTGATTTGCTTCAAAATTCATCAGAATAATGTTAAAACTTGGCACATGTAATCCTTTGAAAATGGGCAGGGAGGAGGGGCTCTATAACGGCACCTTGTAGTGCAGTAAATGTGGAGTGAATTTGACATAGTCCTTTGATGTTTAACCGTTTTAAGTGCCTATTGCCCGCTGTGCACAGTTGCCCTGAAGCCACCGGGGTGGCGGTGCCACCGGGCTTGGGCCCGCCATCGCTGCTCGCAGCTATATTTATTTATTTATTTATTTTTTTTTTTTTTTTTTTTCCGTCTTCCGGGGCTTTTTGGGGGCCTTAACATGCTCAAAAACTCTTGAAAATTGGCACACACATTGGAATCCGCGGCCATTAGGACGCCGGAGAGGCTGGTACCCGGGCGTGGCAGGGGGCTCGACAGCGCCCCTTGAAAAAAGTCTGAAAATTTGGTCCATATATTAAACATGCTTGCACGTATTAGTATGAAACTCGGTACACATATAGACCTCATCGGGCCGAACAACTTTCGCGCTCTAAGTTAATCGCCACGCCAACAGGAAGTCAGCTATTAAGGGTTGTTTGAAAAACGCATGCTCTGGAATTTGATATACTCCTCCTAGACGATTAATCCGATCGCCACCAAACTCGGTCAGCATGAAGTCAAGACACTGATGATTAAAAATTGCCAGGGGATTTTTGATATCTCGAACGGTTTGGCCGTGGCGAGGCAACGAATTTATGGCGAGAAAAAGGAAACAGGAAATGTGTTATAACGTCTTAATACATATATTGATCTTTATGAAACTTCACGAGTGTGTTCGTTATAGGAGTCTGATCACATGGATGTGACTATTGTGAGTCAAAGTTATAGCGCCACCAACTGGCAGCAGGAAGTGTATCACTTTTTGAAATGTTTTGAGATCACCCTCTTATTTTTACCTGATTTGCTTCAAACTTCATCAGTGTAATGTCAATACACAGCAGATGTAGACCTATGACAGGATTTTTGATATTTGAAATATTGTTGCCATGGCAACAGGTCAAACTGTAATAATATTCTTGAGTGTTTTTGAGGCTCTTAACATGCTTCAAATTGCATGAAACTCGACACACACATCAATATTGTCAACCAGTAGACATGGACAAAGCCATAGAAATGGGCGTGGTGGAGGGGCTCAGTAGCGCCACCTTTTGACAAAAGTGGGGGTTAGTTTTTCCTACAGTCACCAAACTCGGTACACATATTATTCTCATCAAGCCGGACAATTTTCTAATTTACATTCATTAGCTCCGACCAACAGGAAGTCAGCTATTTTGGTTTGAATGTTAATTTTTTGAAAAAACAGGCTATGAATTTTATACTACTACTCCTACAGGGTTTATCCAATTTACACCAAGCTTTTTTTAACTTGTTGCGAACACATTGAAGTTGTTTAATTGCAAACGGATTTTGGATATCTCAAACGGTTTGGCCGTGGCGAGGCAACGAATTTATGGCGAGAAAAGGGAAACAGGAAATGTGTTATAACTTCTGCATACATTGATTGATGTTTATGAAACTTCAGGAGTGTGTTGGTTGTAGTAGTCTGATCACATGGATGTAACTATTGTGAGTCAAAGTTATAGCGCCACCAAATGGCAGCAAGAAGTGTATCACTTTTAAAATGCTTTGAGATCACCCTCTTATTTTTACCTGATTTGCTTCAAACTTCATCAGTGTAATGTCAATACACAGCAGATGTAGACCTATGACAGGATTTTTGATATTTGAAATATTGTTGCCATGGCAACAGGTCAAACTGTAATAATATTCTTGAGTGTTTTTGAGGCTCTTAACATGCTTCAAATTGCATGAAACTCGACACACACATCAATATTGTCAACCAGTAGACATGGACAAAGCCATAGAAATGGGCGTGGTGGAGGGGCTCAGTAGCGCCACCTTTTGACAAAAGTGGGGGGGTTAGTTTTTCCTACAGTCACCAAACTCGGTACACATATTATTCTCATCAAGCCGGACAATTTTCTAATTTACATTCATTAGCTCCGACCAACAGGAAGTCAGCTATTTTGGTTTGAATGTTAATTTTTTGAAAAAACAGGCTATGAATTTTATACTACTACTCCTACAGGGTTTATCCAATTTACACCAAGCTTTTTTTAACTTGTTGCTAACACATTGAAGTTGTTTAATTGCAAACGGATTTTGGATATCTCAAACGGTTTGGCCGTGGCGAGGCAACGAATTTATGGCAAGAAAAGGGAAACAAAGTGTTATAACTTCTGCATACATTAATTGATTTTGATGAAACTTTGGCTTAGTCTTCGTTGTACAAGGCTGATCACATGGATTTGACTATTGTGATTCAAAGTCATAGCGCCACCAACTGGAAGCAGAAAATGTGTCACTTTCAGCATACATTGAGATCACCCTCTTATTTTTACCTGATTTGCTTCAAAATTCATCAGAATAATGTTAAAACTTGGCACATGTAATCCTTTGAAAATGGGCAGGGAGGAGGGGCTCTATAACGGCACCTTGTAGTGCAGTAAATGTGGAGTGAATTTGACATAGTCCTTTGATGTTTAACCGTTTTAAGTGCCTATTGCCCGCTGTGCACAGTTGCCCTGAAGCCACCGGGGTGGCGGTGCCACCGGGCTTGGGCCCGCCATCGCTGCTCGCAGCTATATTTATTTATTTATTTTTTTATTTTTTTTTTTTTTTTCCGTCTTCCGGGGCTTTTTGGGGGCCTTAACATGCTCAAAAACTCTTGAAAATTGGCACACACATTGGAATCCGCGGCCATTAGGACGCCGGAGAGGCTGGTACCCGGGCGTGGCAGGGGGGCTCGACAGCGCCCCTTGAAAAAAGTCTGAAAATTTGGTCCATATATTAAACATGCTTGCACGTATTAGTATGAAACTCGGTACACATATAGACCTCATCGGGCCGAACAACTTTCGCGCTCTAAGTTAATCGCCACGCCAACAGGAAGTCAGCTATTAAGGGTTGTTTGAAAAACGCATGCTCTGGAATTTGATATACTCCTCCTAGACGATTAATCCGATCGCCACCAAACTCGGTCAGCATGAAGTCAAGACACTGATGATTAAAAATTGCCAGGGGATTTTTGATATCTCGAACGGTTTGGCCGTGGCGAGGCAACGAATTTATGGCGAGAAAAAGGAAACAGGAAATGTGTTATAACGTCTTAATACATATATTGATCTTTATGAAACTTCACGAGTGTGTTCGTTATAGGAGTCTGATCACATGGATGTGACTATTGTGAGTCAAAGTTATAGCGCCACCAACTGGCAGCAGGAAGTGTATCACTTTTTGAAATGTTTTGAGATCACCCTCTTATTTTTACCTGATTTGCTTCAAACTTCATCAGTGTAATGTCAATACACAGCAGATGTAGACCTATGACAGGATTTTTGATATTTGAAATATTGTTGCCATGGCAACAGGTCAAACTGTAATAATATTCTTGAGTGTTTTTGAGGCTCTTAACATGCTTCAAATTGCATGAAACTCGACACACACATCAATATTGTCAACCAGTAGACATGGACAAAGCCATAGAAATGGGCGTGGTGGAGGGGCTCAGTAGCGCCACCTTTTGACAAAAGTGGGGGTTAGTTTTTCCTACAGTCACCAAACTCGGTACACATATTATTCTCATCAAGCCGGACAATTTTCTAATTTACATTCATTAGCTCCGACCAACAGGAAGTCAGCTATTTTGGTTTGAATGTTAATTTTTTGAAAAAACAGGCTATGAATTTTATACTACTACTCCTACAGGGTTTATCCAATTTACACCAAGCTTTTTTTAACTTGTTGCGAACACATTGAAGTTGTTTAATTGCAAACGGATTTTGGATATCTCAAACGGTTTGGCCGTGGCGAGGCAACGAATTTATGGCGAGAAAAGGGAAACAGGAAATGTGTTATAACTTCTGCATACATTGATTGATGTTTATGAAACTTCAGGAGTGTGTTGGTTGTAGTAGTCTGATCACATGGATGTAACTATTGTGAGTCAAAGTTATAGCGCCACCAAATGGCAGCAAGAAGTGTATCACTTTTAAAATGCTTTGAGATCACCCTCTTATTTTTACCTGATTTGCTTCAAACTTCATCAGTGTAATGTCAATACACAGCAGATGTAGACCTATGACAGGATTTTTGATATTTGAAATATTGTTGCCATGGCAACAGGTCAAACTGTAATAATATTCTTGAGTGTTTTTGAGGCTCTTAACATGCTTCAAATTGCATGAAACTCGACACACACATCAATATTGTCAACCAGTAGACATGGACAAAGCCATAGAAATGGGCGTGGTGGAGGGGCTCAGTAGCGCCACCTTTTGACAAAAGTGGGGGTTAGTTTTTCCTACAGTCACCAAACTCGGTACACATATTATTCTCATCAAGCCGGACAATTTTCTAATTTACATTCATTAGCTCCGACCAACAGGAAGTCAGCTATTTTGGTTTGAATGTTAATTTTTTGAAAAACAGGCTATGAATTTTATACTACTACTCCTACAGGGTTTATCCAATTTACACCAAGCTTTTTTTAACTTGTTGCTAACACATTGAAGTTGTTTAATTGCAAACGGATTTTGGATATCTCAAACGGTTTGGCCGTGGCGAGGCAACGAATTTATGGCAAGAAAAGGGAAACAAAGTGTTATAACTTCTGCATACATTAATTGATTTTGATGAAACTTTGGCTTAGTCTTCGTTGTACAAGGCTGATCACATGGATTTGACTATTGTGATTCAAAGTCATAGCGCCACCAACTGGAAGCAGAAAATGTGTCACTTTCAGCATACATTGAGATCACCCTCTTATTTTTACCTGATTTGCTTCAAAATTCATCAGAATAATGTTAAAACTTGGCACATGTAATCCTTTGAAAATGGGCAGGGAGGAGGGGCTCTATAACGGCACCTTGTAGTGCAGTAAATGTGGAGTGAATTTGACATAGTCCTTTGATGTTTAACCGTTTTAAGTGCCTATTGCCCGCTGTGCACAGTTGCCCTGAAGCCACCGGGGTGGCGGTGCCACCGGGCTTGGGCCCGCCATCGCTGCTCGCAGCTATATTTAGGGCCCAAGCGAAAATTCGCGCAGGGCCCTCTTGTTCTTCTAAGGATTATTATTATTTTATTTTTTTTTTTTTTTTTTCCGTCTTCCGGGGCTTTTTGGGGGCCTTAACATGCTCAAAAACTCTTGAAAATTGGCACACACATTGGAATCCGCGGCCATTAGGACGCCGGAGAGGCTGGTACCCGGGCGTGGCAGGGGGGCTCGACAGCGCCCCTTGAAAAAAGTCTGAAAATTTGGTCCATATATTAAACATGCTTGCACGTATTAGTATGAAACTCGGTACACATATAGACCTCATCGGGCCGAACAACTTTCGCGCTCTAAGTTAATCGCCACGCCAACAGGAAGTCAGCTATTAAGGGTTGTTTGAAAAACGCATGCTCTGGAATTTGATATACTCCTCCTAGACGATTAATCCGATCGCCACCAAACTCGGTCAGCATGAAGTCAAGACACTGATGATTAAAAATTGCCAGGGGATTTTTGATATCTCGAACGGTTTGGCCGTGGCGAGGCAACGAATTTATGGCGAGAAAAAGGAAACAGGAAATGTGTTATAACGTCTTAATACATATATTGATCTTTATGAAACTTCACGAGTGTGTTCGTTATAGGAGTCTGATCACATGGATGTGACTATTGTGAGTCAAAGTTATAGCGCCACCAACTGGCAGCAGGAAGTGTATCACTTTTTGAAATGTTTTGAGATCACCCTCTTATTTTTACCTGATTTGCTTCAAACTTCATCAGTGTAATGTCAATACACAGCAGATGTAGACCTATGACAGGATTTTTGATATTTGAAATATTGTTGCCATGGCAACAGGTCAAACTGTAATAATATTCTTGAGTGTTTTTGAGGCTCTTAACATGCTTCAAATTGCATGAAACTCGACACACACATCAATATTGTCAACCAGTAGACATGGACAAAGCCATAGAAATGGGCGTGGTGGAGGGGCTCAGTAGCGCCACCTTTTGACAAAAGTGGGGGTTAGTTTTTCCTACAGTCACCAAACTCGGTACACATATTATTCTCATCAAGCCGGACAATTTTCTAATTTACATTCATTAGCTCCGACCAACAGGAAGTCAGCTATTTTGGTTTGAATGTTAATTTTTTAAAAAACAGGCTATGAATTTTATACTACTACTCCTACAGGGTTTATCCAATTTACACCAAGCTTTTTTTAACTTGTTGCGAACACATTGAAGTTGTTTAATTGCAAACGGATTTTGGATATCTCAAACGGTTTGGCCGTGGCGAGGCAACGAATTTATGGCGAGAAAAGGGAAACAGGAAATGTGTTATAACTTCTGCATACATTGATTGATGTTTATGAAACTTCAGGAGTGTGTTGGTTGTAGTAGTCTGATCACATGGATGTAACTATTGTGAGTCAAAGTTATAGCGCCACCAAATGGCAGCAAGAAGTGTATCACTTTTAAAATGCTTTGAGATCACCCTCTTATTTTTACCTGATTTGCTTCAAACTTCATCAGTGTAATGTCAATACACAGCAGATGTAGACCTATGACAGGATTTTTGATATTTGAAATATTGTTGCCATGGCAACAGGTCAAACTGTAATAATATTCTTGAGTGTTTTTGAGGCTCTTAACATGCTTCAAATTGCATGAAACTCGACACACACATCAATATTGTCAACCAGTAGACATGGACAAAGCCATAGAAATGGGCGTGGTGGAGGGGCTCAGTAGCGCCACCTTTTGACAAAAGTCTGAAAATTTGGTCCATATATTAAACATGCTTGCACAGTCACCAAACTCGGTACACATATTATTCTCATCAAGCCGGACAATTTTCTAATTTACATTCATTAGCTCCGACCAACAGGAAGTCAGCTATTTTGGTTTGAATGTTAATTTTTTGAAAAAACAGGCTATGAATTTTATACTACTACTCCTACAGGGTTTATCCAATTTACACCAAGCTTTTTTTAACTTGTTGCTAACACATTGAAGTTGTTTAATTGCAAACGGATTTTGGATATCTCAAACGGTTTGGCCGTGGCGAGGCAACGAATTTATGGCAAGAAAAGGGAAACAAAGTGTTATAACTTCTGCATACATTAATTGATTTTGATGAAACTTTGGCTTAGTCTTCGTTGTACAAGGCTGATCACATGGATTTGACTATTGTGATTCAAAGTCATAGCGCCACCAACTGGAAGCAGAAAATGTGTCACTTTCAGCATACATTGAGATCACCCTCTTATTTTTACCTGATTTGCTTCAAAATTCATCAGAATAATGTTAAAACTTGGCACATGTAATCCTTTGAAAATGGGCAGGGAGGAGGGGCTCTATAACGGCACCTTGTAGTGCAGTAAATGTGGAGTGAATTTGACATAGTCCTTTGATGTTTAACCGTTTTAAGTGCCTATTGCCCGCTGTGCACAGTTGCCCTGAAGCCACCGGGGTGGCGGTGCCACCGGGCTTGGGCCCGCCATCGCTGCTCGCAGCTATATTTATTTATTTATTTTTTTATTTTTTTTTTTTTTTTCCGTCTTCCGGGGCTTTTTGGGGGCCTTAACATGCTCAAAAACTCTTGAAAATTGGCACACACATTGGAATCCGCGGCCATTAGGACGCCGGAGAGGCTGGTACCCGGGCGTGGCAGGGGGGCTCGACAGCGCCCCCTTGAAAAAAGTCTGAAAATTTGGTCCATATATTAAACATGCTTGCACGTATTAGTATGAAACTCGGTACACATATAGACCTCATCGGGCCGAACAACTTTCGCGCTCTAAGTTAATCGCCACGCCAACAGGAAGTCAGCTATTAAGGGTTGTTTGAAAAACGCATGCTCTGGAATTTGATATACTCCTCCTAGACGATTAATCCGATCGCCACCAAACTCGGTCAGCATGAAGTCAAGACACTGATGATTAAAAATTGCCAGGGGATTTTTGATATCTCGAACGGTTTGGCCGTGGCGAGGCAACGAATTTATGGCGAGAAAAAGGAAACAGGAAATGTGTTATAACGTCTTAATACATATATTGATCTTTATGAAACTTCACGAGTGTGTTCGTTATAGGAGTCTGATCACATGGATGTGACTATTGTGAGTCAAAGTTATAGCGCCACCAACTGGCAGCAGGAAGTGTATCACTTTTTGAAATGTTTTGAGATCACCCTCTTATTTTTACCTGATTTGCTTCAAACTTCATCAGTGTAATGTCAATACACAGCAGATGTAGACCTATGACAGGATTTTTGATATTTGAAATATTGTTGCCATGGCAACAGGTCAAACTGTAATAATATTCTTGAGTGTTTTTGAGGCTCTTAACATGCTTCAAATTGCATGAAACTCGACACACACATCAATATTGTCAACCAGTAGACATGGACAAAGCCATAGAAATGGGCGTGGTGGAGGGGCTCAGTAGCGCCACCTTTTGACAAAAGTGGGGGTTAGTTTTTCCTACAGTCACCAAACTCGGTACACATATTATTCTCATCAAGCCGGACAATTTTCTAATTTACATTCATTAGCTCCGACCAACAGGAAGTCAGCTATTTTGGTTTGAATGTTAATTTTTTGAAAAAACAGGCTATGAATTTTATACTACTACTCCTACAGGGTTTATCCAATTTACACCAAGCTTTTTTTAACTTGTTGCGAACACATTGAAGTTGTTTAATTGCAAACGGATTTTGGATATCTCAAACGGTTTGGCCGTGGCGAGGCAACGAATTTATGGCAAGAAAAGGGAAACAGGAAATGTGTTATAACTTCTGCATACATTGATTGATGTTTATGAAACTTCAGGAGTGTGTTGGTTGTAGTAGTCTGATCACATGGATGTAACTATTGTGAGTCAAAGTTATAGCGCCACCAAATGGCAGCAAGAAGTGTATCACTTTTAAAATGCTTTGAGATCACCCTCTTATTTTTACCTGATTTGCTTCAAACTTCATCAGTGTAATGTTAAAACTTGGCACATGTAATCCTTTGAAAATGGGCAGGGAGGAGGGGCTCTATAACGGCACCTTGTAGTGCAGTAAATGTGGAGTGAATTTGACATAGTCCTTTGATGTTTAACCGTTTTAAGTGCCTATTGCCCGCTGTGCACAGTTGCCCTGAAGCCACCGGGGTGGCGGTGCCACCGGGCTTGGGCCCGCCATCGCTGCTCGCAGCTATATTTATTTATTTATTTTTATTTTATTTTATTTTTTTTCCGTCTTCCGGGGCTTTTTGGGGGCCTTAACATGCTTCAAATTGCATGAAACTCGACACACACATCAATATTGTCAACCAGTAGACATGGACAAAGCCATAGAAATGGGCGTGGTGGAGGGGCTCAGTAGCGCCACCTTTTGACAAAAGTCTGAAAATTTGGTCCATATATTAAACATGCTTGCACGTATTAGTATGAAACTCGGTACACATATTATTCTCATCAAGCCGAACAACTTTTCTAATTTACATTCATTAGCCACGACCAACAGGAAGTCAGCTATTTTGGTTTGAATGTTAATTTTTTGAAAACAGGCTATGAATTTTATACTACTACTCCTACAGGGTTTATCCAATTTACACCAAGCTTTTTCAACTTGAAGTCAACACATTGAAGTTGTTTAAAAATTGCCAGGGGATTTTGGATATCTCAAACGGTTTGGCCGTGGCGAGGCAACGAATTTATGGCGAGAAAAAGGAAACAGGAAATGTGTTATAACTTCTGCATACATATATTGATCTTTATGAAACTTCACGAGTGTGTTTGTTATAGGAGTCTGATCATATGGATGTGACTATTGTGAGTCAAAGTTATAGCGCCATCAACTGGCAGCAGGAAGTGTATCACTTTTTGAAATGTTTTAAGATCACCCTCTTATTTTTACCTGATTTGCTTCAAACTTCATCAGTGTAATGTCAATACACAGCAGATGTAGACCTATGACAGGATTTTTGATATTTGAAATATTGTTGCCATGGCAACAGGTCAAACTGTAATAATATTCTTGAGTGTTTTTGAGGCTCTTAACATGCTTCAAATTGCATGAAACTCGACACACACATCAATATTGTCAACCAGTAGACATGGACAAAGCCATAGAAATGGGCGTGGTGGAGGGGCTCAGTAGCGCCACCTTTTGACAAAAGTGGGGGTTAGTTTTTCCTACAGTCACCAAACTCGGTACACATATTATTCTCATCAAGCCGGACAATTTTCTAATTTACATTCATTAGCTCCGACCAACAGGAAGTCAGCTATTTTGGTTTGAATGTTAATTTTTTGAAAAAACAGGCTATGAATTTTATACTACTACTCCTACAGGGTTTATCCAATTTACACCAAGCTTTTTTAACTTGTTGCGAACACATTGAAGTTGTTTAAAAATTGCAAAAGGATTTTGGATATCTCAAACGGTTTGGCCGTGGCGAGGCAACGAATTTATGGCAAGAAAAGGGAAACAGGAAATGTGTTATAACTTCTGCATACATTGATTGATGTTTATGAAACTTCAGGAGTGTGTTGGTTGTAGTAGTCTGATCACATGGATGTAACTATTGTGAGTCAAAGTTATAGCGCCACCAAATGGCAGCAAGAAGTGTATCACTTTTAAAATGCTTTGAGATCACCCTCTTATTTTTACCTGATTTGCTTCAAACTTCATCAGTGTAATGTCAATACACAGCAGATGTAGACCTATGACAGGATTTTTGATATTTGAAATATTGTTGCCATGGCAACAGGTCAAACTGTAATAATATTCTTGAGTGTTTTTGAGGCTCTTAACATGCTTCAAATTGCATGAAACTCGACACACACATCAATATTGTCAACCAGTAGACATGGACAAAGCCATAGAAATGGGCGTGGTGGAGGGGCTCAGTAGCGCCACCTTTTGACAAAAGTGGGGGGGTTAGTTTTTCCTACAGTCACCAAACTCGGTACACATATTATTCTCATCAAGCCGGACAATTTTCTAATTTACATTCATTAGCTCCGACCAACAGGAAGTCAGCTATTTTGGTTTGAATGTTAATTTTTTGAAAAAACAGGCTATGAATTTTATACTACTACTCCTACAGGGTTTATCCAATTTACACCAAGCTTTTTTTAACTTGTTGCTAACACATTGAAGTTGTTTAATTGCAAACAGATTTTGGATATCTCAAACGGTTTGGCCGTGGCGAGGCAACGAATTTATGGCAAGAAAAGGGAAACAAAGTGTTATAACTTCTGCATACATTAATTGATTTTGATGAAACTTTGGCTTAGTCTTCGTTGTACAAGGCTGATCACATGGATTTGACTATTGTGATTCAAAGTCATAGCGCCACCAACTGGAAGCAGAAAATGTGTCACTTTCAGCATACATTGAGATCACCCTCTTATTTTTACCTGATTTGCTTCAAAATTCATCAGAATAATGTTAAAACTTGGCACATGTAATCCTTTGAAAATGGGCAGGGAGGAGGGGCTCTATAACGGCACCTTGTAGTGCAGTAAATGTGGAGTGAATTTGACATAGTCCTTTGATGTTTAACCGTTTTAAGTGCCTATTGCCCGCTGTGCACAGTTGCCCTGAAGCCACCGGGGTGGCGGTGCCACCGGGCTTGGGCCCGCCATCGCTGCTCGCAGCTATATTTATTTATTTATTTATTTTTTATTTTATTTTTTTTCCGTCTTCCGGGGCTTTTTGGGGGCCTTAACATGCTCAAAAACTCTTGAAAATTGGCACACACATTGGAATCCGCGGCCATTAGGACGCCGGAGAGGCTGGTACCCGGGCGTGGCAGGGGGGCTCGACAGCGCCCCCTTGAAAAAAGTCTGAAAATTTGGTCCATATATTAAACATGCTTGCACGTATTAGTATGAAACTCGGTACACATATAGACCTCATCGGGCCGAACAACTTTCGCGCTCTAAGTTAATCGCCACGCCAACAGGAAGTCAGCTATTAAGGGTTGTTTGAAAAACGCATGCTCTGGAATTTGATATACTCCTCCTAGACGATTAATCCGATCGCCACCAAACTCGGTCAGCATGAAGTCAAGACACTGATGATTAAAAATTGCCAGGGGATTTTTGATATCTCGAACGGTTTGGCCGTGGCGAGGCAACGAATTTATGGCGAGAAAAAGGAAACAGGAAATGTGTTATAACGTCTTAATACATATATTGATCTTTATGAAACTTCACGAGTGTGTTCGTTATAGGAGTCTGATCACATGGATGTGACTATTGTGAGTCAAAGTTATAGCGCCACCAACTGGCAGCAGGAAGTGTATCACTTTTTGAAATGTTTTAAGATCACCCTCTTATTTTTACCTGATTTGCTTCAAACTTCATCAGTGTAATGTCAATACACAGCAGATGTAGACCTATGACAGGATTTTTGATATTTGAAATATTGTTGCCATGGCAACAGGTCAAACTGTAATAATATTCTTGAGTGTTTTTGAGGCTCTTAACATGCTTCAAATTGCATGAAACTCGACACACACATCAATATTGTCAACCAGTAGACATGGACAAAGCCATAGAAATGGGCGTGGTGGAGGGGCTCAGTAGCGCCACCTTTTGACAAAAGTGGGTGGGTTAGTTTTTCCTACAGTCACCAAACTCGGTACACATATTATTCTCATCAAGCCGGACAATTTTCTAATTTACATTCATTAGCTCCGACCAACAGGAAGTCAGCTATTTTGGTTTGAATGTTAATTTTTTGAAAAAACAGGCTATGAATTTTATACTACTACTCCTACAGGGTTTATCCAATTTACACCAAGCTTTTTTTAACTTGTTGCTAACACATTGAAGTTGTTTAATTGCAAACGGATTTTGGATATCTCAAACGGTTTGGCCGTGGCGAGGCAACGAATTTATGGCAAGAAAAGGGAAACAAAGTGTTATAACTTCTGCATACATTAATTGATTTTGATGAAACTTTGGCTTAGTCTTCGTTGTACAAGGCTGATCACATGGATTTGACTATTGTGATTCAAAGTCATAGCGCCACCAACTGGAAGCAGAAAATGTGTCACTTTCAGCATACATTGAGATCACCCTCTTATTTTTACCTGATTTGCTTCAAAATTCATCAGAATAATGTTAAAACTTGGCACATGTAATCCTTTGAAAATGGGCAGGGAGGAGGGGCTCTATAACGGCACCTTGTAGTGCAGTAAATGTGGAGTGAATTTGACATAGTCCTTTGATGTTTAACTGTTTTAAGTGCCTATTGCCCGCTGTGCAGAGTTGCCCTGAAGCCACCGGGGTGGCGGTGCCACCGGGCTTGGGCCCGCCATCGCTGCTCGTTATTTTTATTTTTTTCCGTCTTCCGGGGCTTTTTGGGGGCCTTAACATGCTCAAAAACTCTTGAAAATTGGCACACACATTGGAATCCGCGGCCATTAGGACGCCGGAGAGGCTGGTACCTGGGCGTGGCAGGGGGGCTCGACAGCGCCCCCTTGAAAAAAGTCTGAAAATTTGGTCCATATATTAAACATGCTTGCACGTATTAGTATGAAACTCGGTACACATATAGACCTCATCGGGCCGAACAACTTTCGCGCTCTAAGTTAATCGCCACGCCAACAGGAAGTCAGCTATTAAGGGTTGTTTGAAAAACGCATGCTCTGGAATTTGATATACTCCTCCTAGACGATTAATCCGATCGCCACCAAACTCGGTCAGCATGAAGTCAAGACACTGATGATTAAAAATTGCCAGGGGATTTTTGATATCTCGAACGGTTTGGCCGTGGCGAGGCAACGAATTTATGGCGAGAAAAAGGAAACAGGAAATGTGTTATAACGTCTTAATACATATATTGATCTTTATGAAACTTCACGAGTGTGTTCGTTATAGGAGTCTGATCACATGGATGTGACTATTGTGAGTCAAAGTTATAGCGCCACCAACTGGCAGCAGGAAGTGTATCACTTTTTGAAATGTTTTGAGATCACCCTCTTATTTTTACCTGATTTGCTTCAAACTTCATCAGTGTAATGTCAATACACAGCAGATGTAGACCTATGACAGGATTTTTGATATTTGAAATATTGTTGCCATGGCAACAGGTCAAACTGTAATAATATTCTTGAGTGTTTTTGAGGCTCTTAACATGCTTCAAATTGCATGAAACTCGACACACACATCAATATTGTCAACCAGTAGACATGGACAAAGCCATAGAAATGGGCGTGGTGGAGGGGCTCAGTAGCGCCACCTTTTGACAAAAGTGGGGGTTAGTTTTTCCTACAGTCACCAAACTCGGTACACATATTATTCTCATCAAGCCGGACAATTTTCTAATTTACATTCATTAGCTCCGACCAACAGGAAGTCAGCTATTTTGGTTTGAATGTTAATTTTTTGAAAAAACAGGCTATGAATTTTATACTACTACTCCTACAGGGTTTATCCAATTTACACCAAGCTTTTTTTAACTTGTTGCTAACACATTGAAGTTGTTTAATTGCAAACGGATTTTGGATATCTCAAACGGTTTGGCCGTGGCGAGGCAACGAATTTATGGCGAGAAAAGGGAAACAGGAAATGTGTTATAACTTCTGCATACATTGATTGATGTTTATGAAACTTCAGGAGTGTGTTGGTTGTAGTAGTCTGATCACATGGATGTAACTATTGTGAGTCAAAGTTATAGCGCCACCAAATGGCAGCAAGAAGTGTATCACTTTTAAAATGCTTTGAGATCACCCTCTTATTTTTACCTGATTTGCTTCAAACTTCATCAGTGTAATGTCAATACACAGCAGATGTAGACCTATGACAGGATTTTTGATATTTGAAATATTGTTGCCATGGCAACAGGTCAAACTGTAATAATATTCTTGAGTGTTTTTGAGGCTCTTAACATGCTTCAAATTGCATGAAACTCGACACACACATCAATATTGTCAACCAGTAGACATGGACAAAGCCATAGAAATGGGCGTGGTGGAGGGGCTCAGTAGCGCCACCTTTTGACAAAAGTGGGGGTTAGTTTTTCCTACAGTCACCAAACTCGGTACACATATTATTCTCATCAAGCCGGACAATTTTCTAATTTACATTCATTAGCTCCGACCAACAGGAAGTCAGCTATTTTGGTTTGAATGTTAATTTTTTTAAAAAACAGGCTATGAATTTTATACTACTACTCCTACAGGGTTTATCCAATTTACACTAAGCTTTTTTTAACTTGTTGCTAACACATTGAAGTTGTTTAATTGCAAACGGATTTTGGATATCTCAAACGGTTTGGCCGTGGCGAGGCAACGAATTTATGGCGAGAAAAGGGAAACAAAGTGTTATAACTTCTGCATACATTAATTGATTTTGATGAAACTTTGGCTTAGTCTTCGTTGTACAAGGCTGATCACATGGATTTGACTATTGTGATTCAAAGTCATAGCGCCACCAACTGGAAGCAGAAAATGTGTCACTTTCAGCATACATTGAGATCACCCTCTTATTTTTACCTGATTTGCTTCAAAATTCATCAGAATAATGTTAAAACTTGGCACATGTAATCCTTTGAAAATGGGCAGGGAGGAGGGGCTCTATAACGGCACCTTGTAGTGCAGTAAATGTGGAGTGAATTTGACATAGTCCTTTGATGTTTAACCGTTTTAAGTGCCTATTGCCCGCTGTGCACAGTTGCCCTGAAGCCACCGGGGTGGCGGTGCCACCGGGCTTGGGCCCGCCATCGCTGCTCGCAGCTATATTTAGAGCCCAAGCGAAAATTCGCGCAGGGCCCTCTTGTTCTTCTAAGGATTATTATTATTAGGGCCCAAGCGAAAATTCGCGCAGGGCCCTCTTGTTCTTCTAAGGATTATTATTATTTTTTTTTTATTTTTTTATTTTTTTTTTTTTTTCCGTCTTCCGGGGCTTTTTGGGGGCCTTAACATGCTCAAAAACTCTTGAAAATTGGCACACACATTGGAATCCGCGGCCATTAGGACGCCTCAGAGGCTGGTATCCGGGCGTGGCAGGGGGGCTCGACAGCGCCCCCTTGAAAAAAGTCTGAAAATTTGGTCCATATATTAAACACGCTTGCACGTATTAGTATGAAACTCGGTACACATATAGACCTCATCGGGCCGAACAACTTTCGTGCTCTAAGTTAAACGCCACGCCAACAGGAAGTCAGCTATTAAGGGTTGTTTGAAAAACGCATGCTCTGGAATTTGATATACTCCTCCTAGACGATTAATCCGATCGCCACCAAACTCGGTCAGCATGAAGTCAAGACACTGATGATTAAAAATTGCCAGGGGATTTTTGATATCTCGAACGGTTTGGCTGTGGCGAGGCAACGAATTTATGGCGAGAAAAAGGAAACAGGAAATGTGTTATAACGTCTGCATACATATATTGATCTTTATGAAACTTCACGAGTGTGTTGGTTGTTGTAGTCTGATCACATGGATGTGACTATTGTGAGTCAAAGTTATAGCGCCACCAACTGGCAGCAGGAAGTGTATCACTTTTTGAAATGCTTTGAGATCACCCTCTTATTTTTACCTGATTTGCTTCAAACTTCATCAATGTAATGTCAATACACAGCAGATGTAGACCTATGACAGGATTTTTGATATTTGAAATATTGTTGCCATGGCAACAGGTCAAACTGTAATAATATTCTTGAGTGTTTTTGAGGCTCTTAACATGCTTCAAATGGCATGAAACTCGACACACACATCAATATTGTCAACCAGTAGACATGGACAAAGCCATAGAAATGGGCGTGGTGGAGGGGCTCAGTAGCGCAACCTTTTGACAAAAGTGGGGGTTAGTTTTTCCTACAGTCACCAAACTCGGTACACATATTGTTCTCATCAAGCCGAACAATTTTCTAATTTACATTCATTAGCTCCGACCAACAGGAAGTCGGCTATTTTTGTTTGAATGTTAATTTTTTGAAAAAACAGGCTATGAATTTTATACTACTACTCCTACAGGGTTTATCCAATTTACACCAAGCTTTTTTTAACTTGTTGCTAACACATTGAAGTTGTTTAATTGCAAACGGATTTTGGATACCTCAAACGGTTTGGCCGTGGCGAGGCAACAAATTTATGGCGAGAAAAAGGAAACAGGAAATGTGTTATAACGTCTGCATACATATATTGATCTCACAATAGTCACATCCATGTGATCAGACTACTACAACCAACACACTCGTGAAGTTTCATAAAGATCAATATATGTATGCAGACGTTATAACACATTTCCTGTTTCCTTTTTCTCGCCATAAATTTGTTGCCTCGCCACGGCCAAACCGTTCGAGATATCAAAAATCCCCTGGCAATTTTTAATCATCAGTGTCTTGACTTCATGCTGACTGAGTTTGGTGGCGATCGGATTTTGGATACCTCAAACGGTTTGGCCGTGGCGAGGCAACAAATTTATGGCGAGAAAAAGGAAACAGGAAATGTGTTATAACGTCTGCATACATATATTGATCTTTATGAAACTTCACGAGTGTGTTAGTTGTAGTAGTCTGATCACATGGATGTGACTATTGTGAGTCAAAGTTATAGCACCACCAACTGGCAGCAGGAAGTGTATCACTTTTTGAAATGCTTTGTGATCACCCTCTTATTTTTACCTGATTTGCTTCAAACTTCATCAGTGTAATGTCAATACACAGCAGATGTAGACCTATGACAGGATTTTTGATATTTGAAATATTGTTGCCATGGCAACAGGTCAAACTGTAATAATATTCTTGAGTGTTTTTGAGGCTCTTAACATGCTTCAAATTGCATGAAACTCGACACACACATCAATATTGTCAACCAGTAGACATGGACAAAGCCATAGAAATGGGCGTGGTGAAGGGGCTCAGTAGTTTTTCCTACAGTCACCAAACTCGGTACACATATTGTTCTCATCAAGCTGGACAATTTTCTAATTTACATTCATTAGCTCCAACCAACAGGAAGTCGGCTATTTTTGTTTGAATGTTAATTTTTTGAAAAAACAGGCTATGAATTTTATACTACTACTCCTACAGGGTTTATCCAATTTACACCAAGCTTTTTTTAACTTGTTGCTAACACATTGAAGTTGTTTAACTGCAAACGGATTTTGGATATCTCAAACGGTTTGGCCGTGGCGAGGCAACGAATTTATGGCAAGAAAAGGGAAACAAAGTGTTATAACTTCTGCATACATTAATTGATTTTGATGAAACTTTGGCTTAGTCTTCGTTGTACAAGGCTGATCACATGGATTTGACTATTGTGATTCAAAGTCATAGCGCCACCAACTGGAAGCAGAAAATGTGTCACTTTCAGCATACATTGAGATCACCCTCTTATTTTTACCTGATTTGCTTCAAAATTCATCAGAATAATGTTAAAACTTGGCACATGTAATCCTTTGAAAATGGGCAGGGAGGAGGGGCTCTATAGCGGCACCTTGTAGTGCAGTAAATGTGGAGTGAATTTGACATAGTCCTTTGATGTTTAACCATTTTAAGTGCCTATTGCCCGCTGTGCACAGTTGCCCTGAAGCCACCGGGGTGGCGGTGCCACCGGGCTTGGGCCCGCCATCGCTGCTCGCAGCTATATTTTTTTTTTATTTTTTTTATTTTTTTATTTTTTTTTTTTCCGTCTTCCGGGGCTTTTTGGGGGCCTTAACATGCTCAAAAACTCTTGAAAATTGGCACACACATTGGAATCCGCGGCCATTAGGACGCCGGAGAGGCTGGTACCCGGGCGTGGCAGGGGGGCTCGACAGCGCCCCCTTGAAAAAAGTCTGAAAATTTGGTGCATATATTAAACATGCTTGCACGTATTAGTATGAAACTCGGTACACATATAGACCTCATCGGGCCGAACAACTTTCGCGCTCTAAGTTAATCGCCACGCCAACAGGAAGTCAGCTATTAAGGGTTGTTTGAAAAACGCATGCTCTGGAATTTGATATACTCCTCCTAGACGATTAATCCGATCGCCACCAAACTCGGTCATTATGAAGTCAAGACACTGATGATTAAAAATTGCCAGGGGATTTTTGATATCTCAAACGGTTTGGCCGTGGCGAGGCAACGAATTTATGGCGAGAAAAAGGAAACAGGAAATGTGTTATAACGTCTTAATACATATATTGATCTTTATGAAACTTCACGAGTGTGTTCGTTATAGGAGTCTGATCACATGGATGTGACTATTGTGAGTCAAAGTTATAGCGCCACCAACTGGCAGCAGGAAGTGTATCACTTTTTGAAATGTTTTGAGATCACCCTCTTATTTTTACCTGATTTGCTTCAAACTTCATCAGTGTAATGTCAATACACAGCAGATGTAGACCTATGACAGGATTTTTGATATTTGAAATATTGTTGCCATGGCAACAGGTCAAACTGTAATAATATTCTTGAGTGTTTTTGAGGCTCTTAACATGCTTCAAATTGCATGAAACTCGACACACACATCAATATTGTCAACCAGTAGACATGGACAAAGCCATAGAAATGGGCGTGGTGGAGGGGCTCAGTAGCGCCACCTTTTGACAAAAGTGGGGGTTAGTTTTTCCTACAGTCACCAAACTCGGTACACATATTATTCTCATCAAGCCGGACAATTTTCTAATTTACATTCATTAGCTCCGACCAACAGGAAGTCAGCTATTTTGGTTTGAATGTTAATTTTTTGAAAAAACAGGCTATGAATTTTATACTACTACTCCTACAGGGTTTATCCAATTTACACCAAGCTTTTTTTAACTTGTTGCGAACACATTGAAGTTGTTTAATTGCAAACGGATTTTGGATATCTCAAACGGTTTGGCCGTGGCGAGGCAACGAATTTATGGCGAGAAAAGGGAAACAGGAAATGTGTTATAACTTCTGCATACATTGATTGATGTTTATGAAACTTCAGGAGTGTGTTGGTTGTAGTAGTCTGATCACATGGATGTAACTATTGTGAGTCAAAGTTATAGCGCCACCAAATGGCAGCAAGAAGTGTATCACTTTTAAAATGCTTTGAGATCACCCTCTTATTTTTACCTGATTTGCTTCAAACTTCATCAGTGTAATGTCAATACACAGCAGATGTAGACCTATGACAGGATTTTTGATATTTGAAATATTGTTGCCATGGCAACAGGTCAAACTGTAATAATATTCTTGAGTGTTTTTGAGGCTCTTAACATGCTTCAAATTGCCTGAAACTCGACACACACATCAATATTGTCAACCAGTAGACATGGACAAAGCCATAGAAATGGGCGTGGTGGAGGGGCTCAGTAGCGCCACCTTTTGACAAAAGTGGGGGGTTAGTTTTTCCTACAGTCACCAAACTCGGTACACATATTATTCTCATCAAGCCGGACAATTTTCTAATTTACATTCATTAGCTCCGACCAACAGGAAGTCAGCTATTTTGGTTTGAATGTTAATTTTTTGAAAAAACAGGCTATGAATTTTATACTACTACTCCTACAGGGTTTATCCAATTTACACCAAGCTTTTTTTAACTTGTTGCTAACACATTGAAGTTGTTTAATTGCAAACGGATTTTGGATATCTCAAACGGTTTGGCCGTGGCGAGGCAACGAATTTATGGCGAGAAAAGGGAAACAGGAAATGTGTTATAACTTCTGCATACATTGATTGATGTTTATGAAACTTCACGAGTGTGTTCGTTATAGGAGTCTGATCACATGGATGTGACTATTGTGAGTCAAAGTTATAGCGCCACCAACTGGCAGCAGGAAGTGTATCACTTTTTGAAATGTTTTGAGATCACCCTCTTATTTTTACCTGATTTGCTTCAAACTTCATCAGTGTAATGTCAATACACAGCAGATGTAGACCTATGACAGGATTTTTGATATTTGAAATATTGTTGCCATGGCAACAGGTCAAACTGTAATAATATTCTTGAGTGTTTTTGAGGCTCTTAACATGCTTCAAATTGCATGAAACTCGACACACACATCAATATTGTCAACCAGTAGACATGGACAAAGCCATAGAAATGGGCGTGGTGGAGGGGCTCAGTAGCGCCACCTTTTGACAAAAGTGGGGGGTTAGTTTTTCCTACAGTCACCAAACTCGGTACACATATTATTCTCATCAAGCCGGACAATTTTCTAATTTACATTCATTAGCTCCGACCAACAGGAAGTCAGCTATTTTGGTTTGAATGTTAATTTTTTGAAAAAACAGGCTATGAATTTTATACTACTACTCCTACAGGGTTTATCCAATTTACACCAAGCTTTTTTAACTTGTTGCGAACACATTGAAGTTGTTTAATTGCAAACGGATTTTGGATATCTCAAACGGTTTGGCCGTGGCGAGGCAACGAATTTATGGCAAGAAAAGGGAAACAAAGTGTTATAACTTCTGCATACATTAATTGATTTTGATGAAACTTTGGCTTAGTCTTCGTTGTACAAGGCTGATCACATGGATTTGACTATTGTGATTCAAAGTCATAGCGCCACCAACTGGAAGCAGAAAATGTGTCACTTTCAGCATACATTGAGATCACCCTCTTATTTTTACCTGATTTGCTTCAAAATTCATCAGAATAATGTTAAAACTTGGCACATGTAATCCTTTGAAAATGGGCAGGGAGGAGGGGCTCTATAGCGGCACCTTGTAGTGCAGTAAATGTGGAGTGAATTTGACATAGTCCTTTGATGTTTAACCGTTTTAAGTGCCTATTGCCCGCTGTGCACAGTTGCCCTGAAGCCACCGGGGTGGCGGTGCCACCGGGCTTGGGCCCGCCATCGCTGCTCGCAGCTATATTTATTATTATTTTTTTTTATTTTTTTTTTTTCCGTCTTCCGGGGCTTTTTGGGGGCCTTAACATGCTCAAAAACTCTTGAAAATTGGCACACACATTGGAATCCGCGGCCATTAGGACGCCGGAGAGGCTGGTACCCGGGCGTGGCAGGGGGGCTCGACAGCGCCCCCTTGAAAAAAGTCTGAAAATTTGGTCCATATATTAAACATGCTTGCACGTATTAGTATGAAACTCGGTACACATATAGACCTCATCGGGCCGAACAACTTTCGCGCTCTAAGTTAATCGCCACGCCAACAGGAAGTCAGCTATTAAGGGTTGTTTGAAAAACGCATGCTCTGGAATTTGATATACTCCTCCTAGACGATTAATCCGATCGCCACCAAACTCGGTCAGCATGAAGTCAAGACACTGATGATTAAAAATTGCCAGGGGATTTTTGATATCTCGAACGGTTTGGCCGTGGCGAGGCAACGAATTTATGGCGAGAAAAAGGAAACAGGAAATGTGTTATAACGTCTTAATACATATATTGATCTTTATGAAACTTCACGAGTGTGTTCGTTATAGGAGTCTGATCACATGGATGTGACTATTGTGAGTCAAAGTTATAGCGCCACCAACTGGCAGCAGGAAGTGTATCACTTTTTGAAATGTTTTGAGATCACCCTCTTATTTTTACCTGATTTGCTTCAAACTTCATCAGTGTAATGTCAATACACAGCAGATGTAGACCTATGACAGGATTTTTGATATTTGAAATATTGTTGCCATGGCAACAGGTCAAACTGTAATAATATTCTTGAGTGTTTTTGAGGCTCTTAACATGCTTCAAATTGCATGAAACTCGACACACACATCAATATTGTCAACCAGTAGACATGGACAAAGCCATAGAAATGGGCGTGGTGGAGGGGCTCAGTAGCGCCACCTTTTGACAAAAGTGGGGGGTTAGTTTTTCCTACAGTCACCAAACTCGGTACACATATTATTCTCATCAAGCCGGACAATTTTCTAATTTACATTCATTAGCTCCGACCAACAGGAAGTCAGCTATTTTGGTTTGAATGTTAATTTTTTGAAAAAACAGGCTATGAATTTTATACTACTACTCCTACAGGGTTTATCCAATTTACACCAAGCTTTTTTTAACTTGTTGCGAACACATTGAAGTTGTTTAATTGCAAACGGATTTTGGATATCTCAAACGGTTTGGCCGTGGCGAGGCAACGAATTTATGGCGAGAAAAGGGAAACAGGAAATGTGTTATAACTTCTGCATACATTGATTGATGTTTATGAAACTTCAGGAGTGTGTTGGTTGTAGTAGTCTGATCACATGGATGTAACTATTGTGAGTCAAAGTTATAGCGCCACCAAATGGCAGCAAGAAGTGTATCACTTTTAAAATGCTTTGAGATCACCCTCTTATTTTTACCTGATTTGCTTCAAACTTCATCAGTGTAATGTCAATACACAGCAGATGTAGACCTATGACAGGATTTTTGATATTTGAAATATTGTTGCCATGGCAACAGGTCAAACTGTAATAATATTCTTGAGTGTTTTTGAGGCTCTTAACATGCTTCAAATTGCATGAAACTCGACACACACATCAATATTGTCAACCAGTAGACATGGACAAAGCCATAGAAATGGGCGTGGTGGAGGGGCTCAGTAGCGCCACCTTTTGACAAAAGTGGGGGTTAGTTTTTCCTACAGTCACCAAACTCGGTACACATATTATTCTCATCAAGCCGGACAATTTTCTAATTTACATTCATTAGCTCCGACCAACAGGAAGTCAGCTATTTTGGTTTGAATGTTAATTTTTTGAAAAAACAGGCTATGAATTTTATACTACTACTCCTACAGGGTTTATCCAATTTACACCAAGCTTTTTTTAACTTGTTGCTAACACATTGAAGTTGTTTAATTGCAAACAGATTTTGGATATCTCAAACGGTTTGGCCGTGGCGAGGCAACGAATTTATGGCAAGAAAAGGGAAACAAAGTGTTATAACTTCTGCATACATTAATTGATTTTGATGAAACTTTGGCTTAGTCTTCGTTGTACAAGGCTGATCACATGGATTTGACTATTGTGATTCAAAGTCATAGCGCCACCAACTGGAAGCAGAAAATGTGTCACTTTCAGCATACATTGAGATCACCCTCTTATTTTTACCTGATTTGCTTCAAAATTCATCAGAATAATGTTAAAACTTGGCACATGTAATCCTTTGAAAATGGGCAGGGAGGAGGGGCTCTATAACGGCACCTTGTAGTGCAGTAAATGTGGAGTGAATTTGACATAGTCCTTTGATGTTTAACCGTTTTAAGTGCCTATTGCCCGCTGTGCACAGTTGCCCTGAAGCCACCGGGGTGGCGGTGCCACCGGGCTTGGGCCCGCCATCGCTGCTCGCAGCTATATTTATTTATTTATTTTTATTTTATTTTATTTTTTTTCCGTCTTCCGGGGCTTTTTGGGGGCCTTAACATGCTCAAAAACTCTTGAAAATTGGCACACACATTGGAATCCGCGGCCATTAGGACGCCGGAGAGGCTGGTACCCGGGCGTGGCAGGGGGGCTCGACAGCGCCCCCTTGAAAAAAGTCTGAAAATTTGGTCCATATATTAAACATGCTTGCACGTATTAGTATGAAACTCGGTACACATATAGACCTCATCGGGCCGAACAACTTTCGCGCTCTAAGTTAATCGCCACGCCAACAGGAAGTCAGCTATTAAGGGTTGTTTGAAAAACGCATGCTCTGGAATTTGATATACTCCTCCTAGACGATTAATCCGATCGCCACCAAACTCGGTCAGCATGAAGTCAAGACACTGATGATTAAAAATTGCCAGGGGATTTTTGATATCTCGAACGGTTTGGCCGTGGCGAGGCAACGAATTTATGGCGAGAAAAAGGAAACAGGAAATGTGTTATAACGTCTTAATACATATATTGATCTTTATGAAACTTCACGAGTGTGTTCGTTATAGGAGTCTGATCACATGGATGTGACTATTGTGAGTCAAAGTTATAGCGCCACCAACTGGCAGCAGGAAGTGTATCACTTTTTGAAATGTTTTAAGATCACCCTCTTATTTTTACCTGATTTGCTTCAAACTTCATCAGTGTAATGTCAATACACAGCAGATGTAGACCTATGACAGGATTTTTGATATTTGAAATATTGTTGCCATGGCAACAGGTCAAACTGTAATAATATTCTTGAGTGTTTTTGAGGCTCTTAACATGCTTCAAATTGCATGAAACTCGACACACACATCAATATTGTCAACCAGTAGACATGGACAAAGCCATAGAAATGGGCGTGGTGGAGGGGCTCAGTAGCGCCACCTTTTGACAAAAGTGGGGGTTAGTTTTTCCTACAGTCACCAAACTCGGTACACATATTATTCTCATCAAGCCGGACAATTTTCTAATTTACATTCATTAGCTCCGACCAACAGGAAGTCAGCTATTTTGGTTTGAATGTTAATTTTTTGAAAAAACAGGCTATGAATTTTATACTACTACTCCTACAGGGTTTATCCAATTTACACCAAGCTTTTTTTAACTTGTTGCGAACACATTGAAGTTGTTTAATTGCAAACGGATTTTGGATATCTCAAACGGTTTGGCCGTGGCGAGGCAACGAATTTATGGCGAGAAAAGGGAAACAGGAAATGTGTTATAACTTCTGCATACATTGATTGATGTTTATGAAACTTCAGGAGTGTGTTGGTTGTAGTAGTCTGATCACATGGATGTAACTATTGTGAGTCAAAGTTATAGCGCCACCAAATGGCAGCAAGAAGTGTATCACTTTTAAAATGCTTTGAGATCACCCTCTTATTTTTACCTGATTTGCTTCAAACTTCATCAGTGTAATGTCAATACACAGCAGATGTAGACCTATGACAGGATTTTTGATATTTGAAATATTGTTGCCATGGCAACAGGTCAAACTGTAATAATATTCTTGAGTGTTTTTGAGGCTCTTAACATGCTTCAAATTGCATGAAACTCGACACACACATCAATATTGTCAACCAGTAGACATGGACAAAGCCATAGAAATGGGCGTGGTGGAGGGGCTCAGTAGCGCCACCTTTTGACAAAAGTGGGGGGGTTAGTTTTTCCTACAGTCACCAAACTCGGTACACATATTATTCTCATCAAGCCGGACAATTTTCTAATTTACATTCATTAGCTCCGACCAACAGGAAGTCAGCTATTTTGGTTTGAATGTTAATTTTTTGAAAAAACAGGCTATGAATTTTATACTACTACTCCTACAGGGTTTATCCAATTTACACCAAGCTTTTTTTAACTTGTTGCTAACACATTGAAGTTGTTTAATTGCAAACGGATTTTGGATATCTCAAACGGTTTGGCCGTGGCGAGGCAAAGAATTCATGGCAAGAAAAGGGAAACAAAGTGTTATAACTTCTGCATACATTAATTGATTTTGATGAAACTTTGGCTTAGTCTTCGTTGTACAAGGCTGATCACATGGATTTGACTATTGTGATTCAAAGTCATAGCGCCACCAACTGGAAGCAGAAAATGTGTCACTTTCAGCATACATTGAGATCACCCTCTTATTTTTACCTGATTTGCTTCAAAATTCATCAGAATAATGTTAAAACTTGGCACATGTAATCCTTTGAAAATGGGCAGGGAGGAGGGGCTCTATAGCGGCACCTTGTAGTGCAGTAAATGTGGAGTGAATTTGACATAGTCCTTTGATGTTTAACCATTTTAAGTGCCTATTGCCCGCTGTGCAAAGTTGCCCTGAAGCCACCGGGGTGGCGGTGCCACCGGGCTTGGGCCCGCCATCGCTGCTCGCAGCTATATTTATTTATTTATTTTTTTATTTTTTTTTTATTTTTTCGTCTTCCGGGGCTTTTTGGGGGCCTTAACATGCTCAAAAACTCTTGAAAATTGGCACACACATTGGAATCCGCGGCCATTAGGACGCCGGAGAGGCTGGTACCCGGGCGTGGCAGGGGGGCTCGACAGCGCCCCCTTGAAAAAAGTCTGAAAATTTGGTCCATATATTAAACATGCTTGCACGTATTAGTATGAAACTCGGTACACATATAGACCTCATCGGGCCGAACAACTTTCGCGCTCTAAGTTAATCGCCACGCCAACAGGAAGTCAGCTATTAAGGGTTGTTTGAAAAACGCATGCTCTGGAATTTGATATACTCCTCCTAGACGATTAATCCGATCGCCACCAAACTCGGTCAGCATGAAGTCAAGACACTGATGATTAAAAATTGCCAGGGGATTTTTGATATCTCGAACGGTTTGGCCGTGGCGAGGCAACGAATTTATGGCGAGAAAAAGGAAACAGGAAATGTGTTATAACGTCTTAATACATATATTGATCTTTATGAAACTTCACGAGTGTGTTCGTTATAGGAGTCTGATCACATGGATGTGACTATTGTGAGTCAAAGTTATAGCGCCACCAACTGGCAGCAGGAAGTGTATCACTTTTTGAAATGTTTTGAGATCACCCTCTTATTTTTACCTGATTTGCTTCAAACTTCATCAGTGTAATGTCAATACACAGCAGATGTAGACCTATGACAGGATTTTTGATATTTGAAATATTGTTGCCATGGCAACAGGTCAAACTGTAATAATATTCTTGAGTGTTTTTGAGGCTCTTAACATGCTTCAAATTGCATGAAACTCGACACACACATCAATATTGTCAACCAGTAGACATGGACAAAGCCATAGAAATGGGCGTGGTGGAGGGGCTCAGTAGCGCCACCTTTTGACAAAAGTGGGGGGGTTAGTTTTTCCTACAGTCACCAAACTCGGTACACATATTATTCTCATCAAGCCGGACAATTTTTTAATTTACATTCATTAGCTCCGACCAACAGGAAGTCAGCTATTTTGGTTTGAATGTTAATTTTTTGAAAAAACAGGCTATGAATTTTATACTACTACTCCTACAGGGTTTATCCAATTTACACCAAGCTTTTTTTTAACTTGTTGCGAACACATTGAAGTTGTTTAATTGCAAACGGATTTTGGATATCTCAAACGGTTTGGCCGTGGCGAGGCAACGAATTTATGGCGAGAAAAGGGAAACAGGAAATGTGTTATAACTTCTGCATACATTGATTGATGTTTATGAAACTTCAGGAGTGTGTTGGTTGTAGTAGTCTGATCACATGGATGTAACTATTGTGAGTCAAAGTTATAGCGCCACCAAATGGCAGCAAGAAGTGTATCACTTTTAAAATGCTTTGAGATCACCCTCTTATTTTTACCTGATTTGCTTCAAACTTCATCAGTGTAATGTCAATACACAGCAGATGTAGACCTATGACAGGATTTTTGATATTTGAAATATTGTTGCCATGGCAACAGGTCAAACTGTAATAATATTCTTGAGTGTTTTTGAGGCTCTTAACATGCTTCAAATTGCATGAAACTCGACACACACATCAATATTGTCAACCAGTAGACATGGACAAAGCCATAGAAATGGGCGTGGTGGAGGGGCTCAGTAGCGCCACCTTTTGACAAAAGTGGGGGTTAGTTTTTCCTACAGTCACCAAACTCGGTACACATATTATTCTCATCAAGCCGGACAATTTTCTAATTTACATTCATTAGCTCCGACCAACAGGAAGTCAGCTATTTTGGTTTGAATGTTAATTTTTTGAAAAAACAGGCTATGAATTTTATACTACTACTCCTACAGGGTTTATCCAATTTACACCAAGCTTTTTTTAACTTGTTGCTAACACATTGAAGTTGTTTAATTGCAAACAGATTTTGGATATCTCAAACGGTTTGGCCGTGGCGAGGCAACGAATTTATGGCAAGAAAAGGGAAACAAAGTGTTATAACTTCTGCATACATTAATTGATTTTGATGAAACTTTGGCTTAGTCTTCGTTGTACAAGGCTGATCACATGGATTTGACTATTGTGATTCAAAGTCATAGCGCCACCAACTGGAAGCAGAAAATGTGTCACTTTCAGCATACATTGAGATCACCCTCTTATTTTTACCTGATTTGCTTCAAAATTCATCAGAATAATGTTAAAACTTGGCACATGTAATCCTTTGAAAATGGGCAGGGAGGAGGGGCTCTATAACGGCACCTTGTAGTGCAGTAAATGTGGAGTGAATTTGACATAGTCCTTTGATGTTTAACCGTTTTAAGTGCCTATTGCCCGCTGTGCACAGTTGCCCTGAAGCCACCGGGGTGGCGGTGCCACCGGGCTTGGGCCCGCCATCGCTGCTCGCAGCTATATTTATTTATTTATTTTTATTTTATTTTATTTTTTTTCCGTCTTCCGGGGCTTTTTGGGGGCCTTAACATGCTCAAAAACTCTTGAAAATTGGCACACACATTGGAATCCGCGGCCATTAGGACGCCGGAGAGGCTGGTACCCGGGCGTGGCAGGGGGGCTCGACAGCGCCCCCTTGAAAAAAGTCTGAAAATTTGGTCCATATATTAAACATGCTTGCACGTATTAGTATGAAACTCGGTACACATATAGACCTCATCGGGCCGAACAACTTTCGCGCTCTAAGTTAATCGCCACGCCAACAGGAAGTCAGCTATTAAGGGTTGTTTGAAAAACGCATGCTCTGGAATTTGATATACTCCTCCTAGACGATTAATCCGATCGCCACCAAACTCGGTCAGCATGAAGTCAAGACACTGATGATTAAAAATTGCCAGGGGATTTTTGATATCTCGAACGGTTTGGCCGTGGCGAGGCAACGAATTTATGGCGAGAAAAAGGAAACAGGAAATGTGTTATAACGTCTTAATACATATATTGATCTTTATGAAACTTCACGAGTGTGTTCGTTATAGGAGTCTGATCACATGGATGTGACTATTGTGAGTCAAAGTTATAGCGCCACCAACTGGCAGCAGGAAGTGTATCACATTTTGAAATGTTTTAAGATCACCCTCTTATTTTTACCTGATTTGCTTCAAACTTCATCAGTGTAATGTCAATACACAGCAGATGTAGACCTATGACAGGATTTTTGATATTTGAAATATTGTTGCCATGGCAACAGGTCAAACTGTAATAATATTCTTGAGTGTTTTTGAGGCTCTTAACATGCTTCAAATTGCATGAAACTCGACACACACATCAATATTGTCAACCAGTAGACATGGACAAAGCCATAGAAATGGGCGTGGTGGAGGGGCTCAGTAGCGCCACCTTTTGACAAAAGTGGCGGGGTTAGTTTTTCCTACAGTCACCAAACTCGGTACACATATTATTCTCATCAAGCCGGACAATTTTCTAATTTACATTCATTAGCTCCGACCAACAGGAAGTCAGCTATTTTGGTTTGAATGTTAATTTTTTGAAAAAACAGGCTATGAATTTTATACTACTACTCCTACAGGGTTTATCCAATTTACACCAAGCTTTTTTTAACTTGTTGCGAACACATTGAAGTTGTTTAATTGCAAAAGGATTTTGGATATCTCAAACGGTTTGGCCGTGGCGAGGCAACGAATTTATGGCAAGAAAAGGGAAACAGGAAATGTGTTATAACTTCTGCATACATTGATTGATGTTTATGAAACTTCAGGAGTGTGTTGGTTGTAGTAGTCTGATCACATGGATGTAACTATTGTGAGTCAAAGTTATAGCGCCACCAAATGGCAGCAAGAAGTGTATCACTTTTAAAATGCTTTGAGATCACCCTCTTATTTTTACCTGATTTGCTTCAAACTTCATCAGTGTAATGTCAATACACAGCAGATGTAGACCTATGACAGGATTTTTGATATTTGAAATATTGTTGCCATGGCAACAGGTCAAACTGTAATAATATTCTTGAGTGTTTTTGAGGCTCTTAACATGCTTCAAATTGCATGAAACTCGACACACACATCAATATTGTCAACCAGTAGACATGGACAAAGCCATAGAAATGGGCGTGGTGGAGGGGCTCAGTAGCGCCACCTTTTGACAAAAGTGGGGGGGTTAGTTTTTCCTACAGTCACCAAACTCGGTACACATATTATTCTCATCAAGCCGGACAATTTTCTAATTTACATTCATTAGCTCCGACCAACAGGAAGTCAGCTATTTTGGTTTGAATGTTAATTTTTTGAAAAAACAGGCTATGAATTTTATACTACTACTCCTACAGGGTTTATCCAATTTACACCAAGCTTTTTTAACTTGTTGCTAACACATTGAAGTTGTTTAATTGCAAACAGATTTTGGATATCTCAAACGGTTTGGCCGTGGCGAGGCAACGAATTTATGGCAAGAAAAGGGAAACAAAGTGTTATAACTTCTGCATACATTAATTGATTTTGATGAAACTTTGGCTTAGTCTTCGTTGTACAAGGCTGATCACATGGATTTGACTATTGTGATTCAAAGTCATAGCGCCACCAACTGGAAGCAGAAAATGTGTCACTTTCAGCATACATTGAGATCACCCTCTTATTTTTACCTGATTTGCTTCAAAATTCATCAGAATAATGTTAAAACTTGGCACATGTAATCCTTTGAAAATGGGCAGGGAGGAGGGGCTCTATAACGGCACCTTGTAGTGCAGTAAATGTGGAGTGAATTTGACATAGTCCTTTGATGTTTAACCGTTTTAAGTGCCTATTGCCCGCTGTGCACAGTTGCCCTGAAGCCACCGGGGTGGCGGTGCCACCGGGCTTGGGCCCGCCATCGCTGCTCGCAGCTATATTTATTTATTTATTTTTTTTTATTTTATTTTTTTTCCGTCTTCCGGGGCTTTTTGGGGGCCTTAACATGCTCAAAAACTCTTGAAAATTGGCACACACATTGGAATCCGCGGCCATTAGGACGCCGGAGAGGCTGGTACCCGGGCGTGGCAGGGGGGCTCGACAGCGCCCCCTTGAAAAAAGTCTGAAAATTTGGTCCATATATTAAACATGCTTGCACGTATTAGTATGAAACTCGGTACACATATAGACCTCATCGGGCCGAACAACTTTCGCGCTCTAAGTTAATCGCCACGCCAACAGGAAGTCAGCTATTAAGGGTTGTTTGAAAAACGCATGCTCTGGAATTTGATATACTCCTCCTAGACGATTAATCCGATCGCCACCAAACTCGGTCAGCATGAAGTCAAGACACTGATGATTAAAAATTGCCAGGGGATTTTTGATATCTCGAACGGTTTGGCCGTGGCGAGGCAACGAATTTATGGCGAGAAAAAGGAAACAGGAAATGTGTTATAACGTCTTAATACATATATTGATCTTTATGAAACTTCACGAGTGTGTTCGTTATAGGAGTCTGATCACATGGATGTGACTATTGTGAGTCAAAGTTATAGCGCCACCAACTGGCAGCAGGAAGTGTATCACTTTTTGAAATGTTTTAAGATCACCCTCTTATTTTTACCTGATTTGCTTCAAACTTCATCAGTGTAATGTCAATACACAGCAGATGTAGACCTATGACAGGATTTTTGATATTTGAAATATTGTTGCCATGGCAACAGGTCAAACTGTAATAATATTCTTGAGTGTTTTTGAGGCTCTTAACATGCTTCAAATTGCATGAAACTCGACACACACATCAATATTGTCAACCAGTAGACATGGACAAAGCCATAGAAATGGGCGTGGTGGAGGGGCTCAGTAGCGCCACCTTTTGACAAAAGTGGGGGTTAGTTTTTCCTACAGTCACCAAACTCGGTACACATATTATTCTCATCAAGCCGGACAATTTTCTAATTTACATTCATTAGCTCCGACCAACAGGAAGTCAGCTATTTTGGTTTGAATGTTAATTTTTTGAAAAAACAGGCTATGAATTTTATACTACTACTCCTACAGGGTTTATCCAATTTACACCAAGCTTTTTTTAACTTGTTGCTAACACATTGAAGTTGTTTAATTGCAAACGGATTTTGGATATCTCAAACGGTTTGGCCGTGGCGAGGCAACGAATTTATGGCAAGAAAAGGGAAACAAAGTGTTATAACTTCTGCATACATTAATTGATTTTGATGAAACTTTGGCTTAGTCTTCGTTGTACAAGGCTGATCACATGGATTTGACTATTGTGATTCAAAGTCATAGCGCCACCAACTGGAAGCAGAAAATGTGTCACTTTCAGCATACATTGAGATCACCCTCTTATTTTTACCTGATTTGCTTCAAAATTCATCAGAATAATGTTAAAACTTGGCACATGTAATCCTTTGAAAATGGGCAGGGAGGAGGGGCTCTATAACGGCACCTTGTAGTGCAGTAAATGTGGAGTGAATTTGACATAGTCCTTTGATGTTTAACTGTTTTAAGTGCCTATTGCCCGCTGTGCAGAGTTGCCCTGAAGCCACCGGGGTGGCGGTGCCACCGGGCTTGGGCCCGCCATCGCTGCTCGTTATTTTTATTTTTTTCCGTCTTCCGGGGCTTTTTGGGGGCCTTAACATGCTCAAAAACTCTTGAAAATTGGCACACACATTGGAATCCGCGGCCATTAGGACGCCGGAGAGGCTGGTACCTGGGCGTGGCAGGGGGGCTCGACAGCGCCCCCTTGAAAAAAGTCTGAAAATTTGGTCCATATATTAAACATGCTTGCACGTATTAGTATGAAACTCGGTACACATATAGACCTCATCGGGCCGAACAACTTTCGCGCTCTAAGTTAATCGCCACGCCAACAGGAAGTCAGCTATTAAGGGTTGTTTGAAAAACGCATGCTCTGGAATTTGATATACTCCTCCTAGACGATTAATCCGATCGCCACCAAACTCGGTCAGCATGAAGTCAAGACACTGATGATTAAAAATTGCCAGGGGATTTTTGATATCTCGAACGGTTTGGCCGTGGCGAGGCAACGAATTTATGGCGAGAAAAAGGAAACAGGAAATGTGTTATAACGTCTTAATACATATATTGATCTTTATGAAACTTCACGAGTGTGTTCGTTATAGGAGTCTGATCACATGGATGTGACTATTGTGAGTCAAAGTTATAGCGCCACCAACTGGCAGCAGGAAGTGTATCACTTTTTGAAATGTTTTGAGATCACCCTCTTATTTTTACCTGATTTGCTTCAAACTTCATCAGTGTAATGTCAATACACAGCAGATGTAGACCTATGACAGGATTTTTGATATTTGAAATATTGTTGCCATGGCAACAGGTCAAACTGTAATAATATTCTTGAGTGTTTTTGAGGCTCTTAACATGCTTCAAATTGCATGAAACTCGACACACACATCAATATTGTCAACCAGTAGACATGGACAAAGCCATAGAAATGGGCGTGGTGGAGGGGCTCAGTAGCGCCACCTTTTGACAAAAGTGGGGGGGTTAGTTTTTCCTACAGTCACCAAACTCGGTACACATATTATTCTCATCAAGCCGGACAATTTTCTAATTTACATTCATTAGCTCCGACCAACAGGAAGTCAGCTATTTTGGTTTGAATGTTAATTTTTTGAAAAAACAGGCTATGAATTTTATACTACTACTCCTACAGGGTTTATCCAATTTACACCAAGCTTTTTTTAACTTGTTGCTAACACATTGAAGTTGTTTAATTGCAAACGGATTTTGGATATCTCAAACGGTTTGGCCGTGGCGAGGCAACGAATTTATGGCGAGAAAAGGGAAACAGGAAATGTGTTATAACTTCTGCATACATTGATTGATGTTTATGAAACTTCAGGAGTGTGTTGGTTGTAGTAGTCTGATCACATGGATGTAACTATTGTGAGTCAAAGTTATAGCGCCACCAAATGGCAGCAAGAAGTGTATCACTTTTAAAATGCTTTGAGATCACCCTCTTATTTTTACCTGATTTGCTTCAAACTTCATCAGTGTAATGTCAATACACAGCAGATGTAGACCTATGACAGGATTTTTGATATTTGAAATATTGTTGCCATGGCAACAGGTCAAACTGTAATAATATTCTTGAGTGTTTTTGAGGCTCTTAACATGCTTCAAATTGCATGAAACTCGACACACACATCAATATTGTCAACCAGTAGACATGGACAAAGCCATAGAAATGGGCGTGGTGGAGGGGCTCAGTAGCGCCACCTTTTGACAAAAGTGGGGGGGTTAGTTTTTCCTACAGTCACCAAACTCGGTACACATATTATTCTCATCAAGCCGGACAATTTTCTAATTTACATTCATTAGCTCCGACCAACAGGAAGTCAGCTATTTTGGTTTGAATGTTAATTTTTTTAAAAAACAGGCTATGAATTTTATACTACTACTCCTACAGGGTTTATCCAATTTACACTAAGCTTTTTTTAACTTGTTGCTAACACATTGAAGTTGTTTAATTGCAAACGGATTTTGGATATCTCAAACGGTTTGGCCGTGGCGAGGCAACGAATTTATGGCGAGAAAAGGGAAACAAAGTGTTATAACTTCTGCATACATTAATTGATTTTGATGAAACTTTGGCTTAGTCTTCGTTGTACAAGGCTGATCACATGGATTTGACTATTGTGATTCAAAGTCATAGCGCCACCAACTGGAAGCAGAAAATGTGTCACTTTCAGCATACATTGAGATCACCCTCTTATTTTTACCTGATTTGCTTCAAAATTCATCAGAATAATGTTAAAACTTGGCACATGTAATCCTTTGAAAATGGGCAGGGAGGAGGGGCTCTATAACGGCACCTTGTAGTGCAGTAAATGTGGAGTGAATTTGACATAGTCCTTTGATGTTTAACCGTTTTAAGTGCCTATTGCCCGCTGTGCACAGTTGCCCTGAAGCCACCGGGGTGGCGGTGCCACCGGGCTTGGGCCCGCCATCGCTGCTCGCAGCTATATTTATTATTATTTTTTTATTTTTTTTTTTTCCGTCTTCCGGGGCTTTTTGGGGGCCTTAACATGCTCAAAAACTCTTGAAAATTGGCACACACATTGGAATCCGCGGCCATTAGGACGCCGGAGAGGCTGGTACCTGGGCGTGGCAGGGGGGCTCGACAGCGCCCCCTTGAAAAAAGTCTGAAAATTTGGTCCATATATTAAACATGCTTGCACGTATTAGTATGAAACTCGGTACACATATAGACCTCATCGGGCCGAACAACTTTCGCGCTCTAAGTTAATCGCCACGCCAACAGGAAGTCAGCTATTAAGGGTTGTTTGAAAAACGCATGCTCTGGAATTTGATATACTCCTCCTAGACGATTAATCCGATCGCCACCAAACTCGGTCAGCATGAAGTCAAGACACTGATGATTAAAAATTGCCAGGGGATTTTTGATATCTCGAACGGTTTGGCCGTGGCGAGGCAACGAATTTATGGCGAGAAAAAGGAAACAGGAAATGTGTTATAACGTCTTAATACATATATTGATCTTTATGAAACTTCACGAGTGTGTTCGTTATAGGAGTCTGATCACATGGATGTGACTATTGTGAGTCAAAGTTATAGCGCCACCAACTGGCAGCAGGAAGTGTATCACTTTTTGAAATGTTTTGAGATCACCCTCTTATTTTTACCTGATTTGCTTCAAACTTCATCAGTGTAATGTCAATACACAGCAGATGTAGACCTATGACAGGATTTTTGATATTTGAAATATTGTTGCCATGGCAACAGGTCAAACTGTAATAATATTCTTGAGTGTTTTTGAGGCTCTTAACATGCTTCAAATTGCATGAAACTCGACACACACATCAATATTGTCAACCAGTAGACATGGACAAAGCCATAGAAATGGGCGTGGTGGAGGGGCTCAGTAGCGCCACCTTTTGACAAAAGTGGGGGTTAGTTTTTCCTACAGTCACCAAACTCGGTACACATATTATTCTCATCAAGCCGGACAATTTTCTAATTTACATTCATTAGCTCCGACCAACAGGAAGTCAGCTATTTTGGTTTGAATGTTAATTTTTTGAAAAAACAGGCTATGAATTTTATACTACTACTCCTACAGGGTTTATCCAATTTACACCAAGCTTTTTTTAACTTGTTGCGAACACATTGAAGTTGTTTAATTGCAAACGGATTTTGGATATCTCAAACGGTTTGGCCGTGGCGAGGCAACGAATTTATGGCGAGAAAAGGGAAACAGGAAATGTGTTATAACTTCTGCATACATTGATTGATGTTTATGAAACTTCAGGAGTGTGTTGGTTGTAGTAGTCTGATCACATGGATGTAACTATTGTGAGTCAAAGTTATAGCGCCACCAAATGGCAGCAAGAAGTGTATCACTTTTAAAATGCTTTGAGATCACCCTCTTATTTTTACCTGATTTGCTTCAAACTTCATCAGTGTAATGTCAATACACAGCAGATGTAGACCTATGACAGGATTTTTGATATTTGAAATATTGTTGCCATGGCAACAGGTCAAACTGTAATAATATTCTTGAGTGTTTTTGAGGCTCTTAACATGCTTCAAATTGCATGAAACTCGACACACACATCAATATTGTCAACCAGTAGACATGGACAAAGCCATAGAAATGGGCGTGGTGGAGGGGCTCAGTAGCGCCACCTTTTGACAAAAGTGGGGGGGTTAGTTTTTCCTACAGTCACCAAACTCGGTACACATATTATTCTCATCAAGCCGGACAATTTTCTAATTTACATTCATTAGCTCCGACCAACAGGAAGTCAGCTATTTTGGTTTGAATGTTAATTTTTTTAAAAAACAGGCTATGAATTTTATACTACTACTCCTACAGGGTTTATCCAATTTACACTAAGCTTTTTTTAACTTGTTGCTAACACATTGAAGTTGTTTAATTGCAAACGGATTTTGGATATCTCAAACGGTTTGGCCGTGGCGAGGCAACGAATTTATGGCAAGAAAAGGGAAACAAAGTGTTATAACTTCTGCATACATTAATTGATTTTGATGAAACTTTGGCTTAGTCTTCGTTGTACAAGGCTGATCACATGGATTTGACTATTGTGATTCAAAGTCATAGCGCCACCAACTGGAAGCAGAAAATGTGTCACTTTCAGCATACATTGAGATCACCCTCTTATTTTTACCTGATTTGCTTCAAAATTCATCAGAATAATGTTAAAACTTGGCACATGTAATCCTTTGAAAATGGGCAGGGAGGAGGGGCTCTATAACGGCACCTTGTAGTGCAGTAAATGTGGAGTGAATTTGACATAGTCCTTTGATGTTTAACCGTTTTAAGTGCCTATTGCCCGCTGTGCACAGTTGCCCTGAAGCCACCGGGGTGGCGGTGCCACCGGGCTTGGGCCCGCCATCGCTGCTCGCAGCTATATTTAGAGCCCAAGCGAAAATTCGCGCAGGGCCCTCTTGTTCTTCTAAGGATTATTATTATTAGGGCCCAAGCGAAAATTCGCGCAGGGCCCTCTTGTTCTTCTAAGGATTATTATTATTTTTTTTTTTTTTTTTTTTTTTTTTTCCGTCTTCCGGGGCTTTTTGGGGGCCTTAACATGCTCAAAAACTCTTGAAAATTGGCACACACATTGGAATCTGCGGCCATTAGGACGCCTCAGAGGCTGGTATCCGGGCGTGGCAGGGGGGCTCGACAGCGGCCCCTTGAAAAAAGTCTGAAAATTTGGTCCATATATTAAACACGCTTGCACGTATTAGTATGAAACTCGGTACACATATAGACCTCATCGGGCCGAACAACTTTCGTGCTCTAAGTTAAACGCCACGCCAACAGGAAGTCAGCTATTAAGGGTTGTTTGAAAAACGCATGCTCTGGAATTTGATATACTCCTCCTAGACGATTAATCCGATCGCCACCAAACTCGGTCAGCATGAAGTCAAGACACTGATGATTAAAAATTGCCAGGGGATTTTTGATATCTCGAACGGTTTGGCCGTGGCGAGGCAACGAATTTATGGCGAGAAAAAGGAAACAGGAAATGTGTTATAACGTCTGCATACATATATTGATCTTTATGAAACTTCACGAGTGTGTTGGTTGTTGTAGTCTGATCACATGGATGTGACTATTGTGAGTCAAAGTTATAGCGCCACCAACTGGCAGCAGGAAGTGTATCACTTTTTGAAATGCTTTGAGATCACCCTCTTATTTTTACCTGATTTGCTTCAAACTTCATCAATGTAATGTCAATACACAGCAGATGTAGACCTATGACAGGATTTTTGATATTTGAAATATTGTTGCCATGGCAACAGGTCAAACTGTAATAATATTCTTGAGTGTTTTTGAGGCTCTTAACATGCTTCAAATGGCATGAAACTCGACACACACATCAATATTGTCAACCAGTAGACATGGACAAAGCCATAGAAATGGGCGTGGTGGAGGGGCTCAGTAGCGCAACCTTTTGACAAAAGTGGGGGGTTTAGTTTTTCCTACAGTCACCAAACTCGGTACACATATTGTTCTCATCAAGCCGAACAATTTTCTAATTTACATTCATTAGCTCCGACCAACAGGAAGTCGGCTATTTTTGTTTGAATGTTAATTTTTTGAAAAAACAGGCTATGAATTTTATACTACTACTCCTACAGGGTTTATCCAATTTACACCAAGCTTTTTTTAACTTGTTGCTAACACATTGAAGTTGTTTAATTGCAAACGGATTTTGGATACCTCAAACGGTTTGGCCGTGGCGAGGCAACAAATTTATGGCGAGAAAAAGGAAACAGGAAATGTGTTATAACGTCTGCATACATATATTGATCTCACAATAGTCACATCCATGTGATCAGACTACTACAACCAACACACTCGTGAAGTTTCATAAAGATCAATATATGTATGCAGACGTTATAACACATTTCCTGTTTCCTTTTTCTCGCCATAAATTTGTTGCCTCGCCACGGCCAAACCGTTCGAGATATCAAAAATCCCCTGGCAATTTTTAATCATCAGTGTCTTGACTTCATGCTGACTGAGTTTGGTGGCGATCGGATTTTGGATACCTCAAACGGTTTGGCCGTGGCGAGGCAACAAATTTATGGCGAGAAAAAGGAAACAGGAAATGTGTTATAACGTCTGCATACATATATTGATCTTTATGAAACTTCACGAGTGTGTTAGTTGTAGTAGTCTGATCACATGGATGTGACTATTGTGAGTCAAAGTTATAGCACCACCAACTGGCAGCAGGAAGTGTATCACTTTTTGAAATGCTTTGTGATCACCCTCTTATTTTTACCTGATTTGCTTCAAACTTCATCAGTGTAATGTCAATACACAGCAGATGTAGACCTATGACAGGATTTTTGATATTTGAAATATTGTTGCCATGGCAACAGGTCAAACTGTAATAATATTCTTGAGTGTTTTTGAGGCTCTTAACATGCTTCAAATTGCATGAAACTCGACACACACATCAATATTGTCAACCAGTAGACATGGACAAAGCCATAGAAATGGGCGTGGTGGAGGGGCTCAGTAGCGCCACCTTTTGACAAAAGTGGGGGGGTTAGTTTTTCCTACAGTCACCAAACTCGGTACACATATTATTCTCATCAAGCCGGACAATTTTCTAATTTACATTCATTAGCTCCGACCAACAGGAAGTCAGCTATTTTGGTTTGAATGTTAATTTTTTGAAAAAACAGGCTATGAATTTTATACTACTACTCCTACAGGGTTTATCCAATTTACACCAAGCTTTTTTTAACTTGTTGCGAACACATTGAAGTTGTTTAATTGCAAACGGATTTTGGATATCTCAAACGGTTTGGCCGTGGCGAGGCAACGAATTTATGGCGAGAAAAGGGAAACAGGAAATGTGTTATAACTTCTGCATACATTGATTGATGTTTATGAAACTTCAGGAGTGTGTTGGTTGTAGTAGTCTGATCACATGGATGTAACTATTGTGAGTCAAAGTTATAGCGCCACCAAATGGCAGCAAGAAGTGTATCACTTTTAAAATGCTTTGAGATCACCCTCTTATTTTTACCTGATTTGCTTCAAACTTCATCAGTGTAATGTCAATACACAGCAGATGTAGACCTATGACAGGATTTTTGATATTTGAAATATTGTTGCCATGGCAACAGGTCAAACTGTAATAATATTCTTGAGTGTTTTTGAGGCTCTTAACATGCTTCAAATTGCCTGAAACTCGACACACACATCAATATTGTCAACCAGTAGACATGGACAAAGCCATAGAAATGGGCGTGGTGGAGGGGCTCAGTAGCGCCACCTTTTGACAAAAGTGGGGGGGTTAGTTTTTCCTACAGTCACCAAACTCGGTACACATATTATTCTCATCAAGCCGGACAATTTTCTAATTTACATTCATTAGCTCCGACCAACAGGAAGTCAGCTATTTTGGTTTGAATGTTAATTTTTTGAAAAAACAGGCTATGAATTTTATACTACTACTCCTACAGGGTTTATCCAATTTACACCAAGCTTTTTTTAACTTGTTGCTAACACATTGAAGTTGTTTAATTGCAAACGGATTTTGGATATCTCAAACGGTTTGGCCGTGGCGAGGCAACGAATTTATGGCAAGAAAAGGGAAACAAAGTGTTATAACTTCTGCATACATTAATTGATTTTGATGAAACTTTGGCTTAGTCTTCGTTGTACAAGGCTGATCACATGGATTTGACTATTGTGATTCAAAGTCATAGCGCCACCAACTGGAAGCAGAAAATGTGTCACTTTCAGCATACATTGAGATCACCCTCTTATTTTTACCTGATTTGCTTCAAAATTCATCAGAATAATGTTAAAACTTGGCACATGTAATCCTTTGAAAATGGGCAGGGAGGAGGGGCTCTATAACGGCACCTTGTAGTGCAGTAAATGTGGAGTGAATTTGACATAGTCCTTTGATGTTTAACCGTTTTAAGTGCCTATTGCCCGCTGTGCACAGTTGCCCTGAAGCCACCGGGGTGGCGGTGCCACCGGGCTTGGGCCCGCCATCGCTGCTCGTTATTTTTTTATTTTTTTATTTATTTTTTTTTTTTCGTCTTCCGGGGCTTTTTGGGGGGCCTTAACAATGTCAAAAACTCTTGAAAATTGCCACACACATTGGAATCCGCGGCCATTAGGACGCCGGAGAGGCTGGTACCCGGGCGTGGCAGGGGGGCTCGACAGCGCCCCCTTGAAAAAAGTCTGAAAATTTGGTCCATATATTAAACATGCTTGCACGTATTAGTATGAAACTCGGTACACACATAGACCTCATCGGGCCGAACAACTTTCGCGCTCTAAGTTAATCGCCACGCCAACAGGAAGTCAGCTATTAAGGGTTGTTTGAAAAACGCATGCTCTGGAATTTGATATACTCCTCCTAGACGATTAATCCGATCGCCACCAAACTCGGTCAGCATGAAGTCAAGACACTGATGATTAAAAATTGCCAGGGGATTTTTGATATCTCGAACGGTTTGGCCGTGGCGAGGCAACGAATTTATGGCGAGAAAAAGGAAACAGGAAATGTGTTATAACGTCTTAATACATATATTGATCTTTATGAAACTTCACGAGTGTGTTCGTTATAGGAGTCTGATCACATGGATGTGACTATTGTGAGTCAAAGTTATAGCGCCACCAACTGGCAGCAGGAAGTGTATCACTTTTTGAAATGTTTTGAGATCACCCTCTTATTTTTACCTGATTTGCTTCAAACTTCATCAGTGTAATGTCAATACACAGCAGATGTAGACCTATGACAGGATTTTTGATATTTGAAATATTGTTGCCATGGCAACAGGTCAAACTGTAATAATATTCTTGAGTGTTTTTGAGGCTCTTAACATGCTTCAAATTGCATGAAACTCGACACACACATCAATATTGTCAACCAGTAGACATGGACAAAGCCATAGAAATGGGCGTGGTGGAGGGGCTCAGTAGCGCCACCTTTTGACAAAAGTGGGGGGGTTAGTTTTTCCTACAGTCACCAAACTCGGTACACATATTATTCTCATCAAGCCGGACAATTTTCTAATTGACATTCATTAGCTCCGACCAACAGGAAGTCAGCTATTTTGGTTTGAATGTTAATTTTTTGAAAAAACAGGCTATGAATTTTATACTACTACTCCTACAGGGTTTATCCAATTTACACCAAGCTTTTTTTAACTTGTTGCGAACACATTGAAGTTGTTTAATTGCAAACGGATTTTGGATATCTCAAACGGTTTGGCCGTGGCGAGGCAACGAATTTATGGCGAGAAAAGGGAAACAGGAAATGTGTTATAACTTCTGCATACATTGATTGATGTTTATGAAACTTCACGAGTGTGTTCGTTATAGGAGTCTGATCACATGGATGTGACTATTGTGAGTCAAAGTTATAGCGCCACCAACTGGCAGCAGGAAGTGTATCACTTTTTGAAATGTTTTGAGATCACCCTCTTATTTTTACCTGATTTGCTTCAAACTTCATCAGTGTAATGTCAATACACAGCAGATGTAGACCTATGACAGGATTTTTGATATTTGAAATATTGTTGCCATGGCAACAGGTCAAACTGTAATAATATTCTTGAGTGTTTTTGAGGCTCTTAACATGCTTCAAATTGCATGAAACTCGACACACACATCAATATTGTCAACCAGTAGACATGGACAAAGCCATAGAAATGGGCGTGGTGGAGGGGCTCAGTAGCGCCACCTTTTGACAAAAGTGGGGGGGTTAGTTTTTCCTACAGTCACCAAACTCGGTACACATATTATTCTCATCAAGCCGGACAATTTTCTAATTTACATTCATTAGCTCCGACCAACAGGAAGTCAGCTATTTTGGTTTGAATGTTAATTTTTTGAAAAAACAGGCTATGAATTTTATACTACTACTCCTACAGGGTTTATCCAATTTACACCAAGCTTTTTTTAACTTGTTGCGAACACATTGAAGTTGTTTAATTGCAAACGGATTTTGGATATCTCAAACGGTTTGGCCGTGGCGAGGCAACGAATTTATGGCGAGAAAATGAAACAGGAAATGTGTTATAACGTCTGCATACATATATTGATCTTTATGAAACTTCACGAGTGTGTTGGTTGTAGTAGTCTGATCACATGGATGTGACTATTGTGAGTCAAAGTTATAGCGCCACCAACTGGCAGCAGGAAGTGTATCACTTTTTGAAATGCTTTGAGATCACCCTCTTATTTTTACCTAATTTGCTTCAAACTTCATCAGTGTAATGTCAATACATAGCAGATGTAGACCTATGACAGGATTTTTGATATATGAAATATCGTTGCCATGGCAACAGGTCAAACTGTAATAATATTCTTGAGTGTTTTTGAGGCTCTTAACATGCTTCAAATTGCATGAAACTCGACACACACATCAATATTGTCAACCAGTAGACATGGACAAAGCCATAGAAATGGGCGTGGTGGAGGGGCTCAGTAGCGCCACCTTTTGACAAAAGTGGGGGGGTTAGTTTTTTCTACAGTCACTAAACTCGGTACACATATTGTTCTCATCAAGCCGGACAATTTTCTAATTTACATTCATTAGCTCCGACCAACAGGAAGTCGGCTATTTTTGTTTGAATGTTAATTTTTTGAAAAAACAGGCTATGAATTTTATACTACTACTCCTACAGGGTTTATCCAATTTACACCAAGCTTTTTTTAACTTGTTGCTAACACATTGAAGTTGTTTCATTGCAAACGGATTTTGGATATCTCAAACGGTTTGGCCGTGGCGAGGCAACGAATTTATGGCAAGAAAAGGAAACAAAGTGTTATAACTTCTGCATACATTAATTGATTTTGATGAAACTTCGGCTTAGTCTTCGTTGTACAAGGCTGATCACATGGATGTGACTATTGTGATTCAAAGTCATAGCGCCACCAACTGGAAGCAGAAAATGTGTCACTTTCAGCATACATTGAGATCACCCTCTTATTTTTACCTGATTTGCTTCAAAATTCATCAGAATAATGTTAAAACTTGGCACATGTAATCCTCTGAAAATGGGCAGGGAGGAGGGGCTATATAGCGGCACCTTGTAGTGCAGTAAATGTGGAGTGAATTTGACATAGTCCTTTGATGTTTAACCGTTTTAAATGCCTATTGCCCGCTGTGCATAGTTGCCCTGAAGCCACGGGGTGGCGGTGCCACCGGGCTTGGGCCCGCCATCGCTGCTCGCAGCTATATTTCTTCTTCTTCTTCTTCTTCTTCTCCAAAGTGAATCGCATTTTAGAGGGCCTAAACGTGCTCGAAAACTCACAAAACTTTGCACACGCGTCAGAAGTGGTGAAAATTTACGTCTGTTATGGGTTTCGGAATTGGCCGTGGCAAAATGGCTCGATAGCGCTATCTAACGTACAGCCCCACTTGCTACATTACAGTAGGGTTTTGAAATTCGGTACACACATTTATCAGCCAAGTGCCTACAAAAAATTCTCTTGGAGCGAAATCCGAAACCAAACAGGAAGTCAGATATTTTGAATTAATTCACCGTTTTTTGCATTTTCCAGACGTTGTACTTTAACGAACTCCTCCTAGAGATTTAATCAGATCAATGTCATTTTTGGTCAGTCTAATCTAAAGGCCTTTGTGACGTTAAATTGCGAAGATCTAGAGTTTTCACTGAAGGGCGTGTCCGTGGCGGCCTGACAAAGTTTGATGTCTTCGCCATGAAAAAGGAAGTTGTTGTAACTCAGACAAACAATGTCCGATCTGCCCCAAACTTCACATGCTTTATTAGAGTCCTGACCTGAAGACATCTTCATAACAATATTCAGTTACAGTCATAGCGCCGCCTGGGGGCAACAGGAAATGACATGTTTTACACTGTGATTAACTCCTCATAGAGATTTCACAAGATCAACATCATATGTTGTCAGTCTAATCTTAAGACCTCAGTGATGATAAATATCGAAGATCTTGAGTTTTCGGTGAAGGGCGTGTCCATGGCGGCCTGACAAAGTCTGATGTTTCGCCATGAAAGAGGAAACTGCTGTAACTCAGGCATACTATGTCCGATCTGCTCCAAACTTCACATGTGTGATAAGAGTCCTAGCCTAAAGACGTCTATATGATAATATTCAGTTAGTCATAGCGCCACCTGCTGGCAACAGGAAGTGGCATGCTTTATACTGTAATTCACTACCAGATTCACATTTCATCATGCCACGAAGTACCAGACATGCTTGAAACACGATAAATCATGCAACACTTGGCTGAGTGCTAATGTATGCGATTAACACCACGAAACAGGAAGTTGTTGTAACTCAGGCATACAATGTCCGATCTGCTTCAAACTTTACGTGTTCAATGATAGTCCTGGCCTGAAGACATCAACATGGCAAAATTCAGTTACGGTAAAAGTGCCACCTGTTGGCCGCAGGAAGTGTGGCATTTCGAAATGACTTTGGCATAATTCTCCTGTATTCACTCACTTAAATGCATGACGCCCACTGTTCACTGTTTTCCTGAGGCCAACGGGTGGCGGTGAGCCCGTGTGCGAGGGCCCTCTCAACGCTGCATGCAGCTTTAATTTGATCATGTTATCTGAAATGTTTTAATGAAAAGGCAGAGTAAATAGCTCTTGATATACTCTCCAGCTTACCGAAAATTGTTATAACCCTTTGTAGCCAGGAATTCAATATTGCTTTACATTTATCAATATTTCTAAGAATGCTTTCTTTTTCTCTTATTTATTTGTTTCTGGTGACTGTGATGCCCAAATACTTGACTTCTCTTTTAACCTATGTTATCAATTAAGCAAGCTGGTTGATTGTGCAAAGCAAGAATTCCACATTCATTAATGTTTAATGTAACACCTGATGCTTTCGAGAATTGACTGACTGAATCTAATGCTGTGGAGATTTGCCTTTTATCTTTCAGAAATAAAGTCATATCGTCTGCAAACTGACTTATTATGATGTGCTTTCCCATGATGTTAAAGCCACCAGATTTATTCATTCTAATCATAATAGACAGTAGTTCAGCAACCAATATAAATAATAAAGGCAAGCTGTTGCAACCCTGTCTAATGCCCCTCTTGACTGTAAATTGTGAGCATGTGCCATGCTCCAGAGATACACAGCTGTTGATTGTAAAGTAGACTAATTAGGGCCCGAGCACCGATGGTGTGAGGACCCTATTGGAATTGCTCAGCCAATTATTCTTCTTCTCCAAAATGAATCGCATTTTTGAGGGCCTAAACGTTCTCAAAAACTCATGAAACTTTGCACACGCATCAGAAGTGGTGAAAATTTACATCTGATATGGGTTTCAGAATTAGGTGTGGCAAAATGGCTCGATAGCGCCACCTACAAAATTTCAATTAAGCGCCCTTCGTGCTACGTTTCACGTACAGTTATGAAATTCGGTAGACAGATGTAACAGCCCAGTAAAAAGCCCCTGGGTGCAAAGTTTGTAAACCCAACAGGAAGTGAGATATTTTGAATTTTCTCTAAAAAATTTTGGCAGTTTTTGCCATTTCCACATGTTGTACTTTAACGAACTCCTCCTAGAGCTTTAATCAGATCAACATCATATTTGGTCAGTCTAATCTAAAGGCCTTTGAGACGTTAAATTGCGAAGATCTAGAGTTTTCGCTGAAGGGCGTGTTCGTGGCGGCCTGACAAAGTTTGATGTTTCGCCATGAAACAGGAAGTTGTTGTAACTCAGACAAACAATGTCTGATCTGCCCCAAACTTCACATGTTTTATTAGAGTCCTAACCTGAAGACATCTATATGACAATATTCAGTTACAGTCATAGCGCCACCTGGGGGCAACAGGAAATGACATGTTTTACACTGTGATTAACTCCTCGTAGAGATTTAACCAGATCAACATCATAATATGGCCAGTCTAATCTTAAGGCCTTTGAGATGTTAAATTGCAAAGATGTTGAGTTTTCGTTGACCAACAAAGTCTGATGTTTCGCCATGAAAGAGGAAGCTGTTGTAACTCAGGCATACTATGTCTGATCTGCCCCAAACTTTACATGAGTGATAAAAGTCCTGGCCTAAAGACATCTATATGACAATATTCAGTTAGCTATAGTGCCACCTGTTGGCAGCAGGAAGTGTGGCACTTTTACATGATGTTGCTATAATTCTCCTTTATTTACTCGCTTACATGCATGTCGCCCACTGTTCGCTGTTTTCTTGAGGCCAACGGGTGACGGTGAGCCCGGGTGCGAGGGCCCTTTCATCGCTGCTTGCAGCTTTAATTAAATTTATGAATTTCTGTCCAAAACAAATGATTTAAACCTTGATCTACAAATGTATGACTGTAATCGATTAACTCTAGTACCAATTGTATGTTATTATGGATAGATCTTCCAGCAAGGAAGCCAGATTGGGTTTCATTTATTATCTGGGGCAGGCCTTTTTTCATTCTAGCTGCAATAATTCCCGTTAATAATTTATAATCAATGTTAAAAAGCGTAAATGGTCTTAAATTATCTAACAATCTTTTGTCTTTGCCTTGTTAAGGAATAAGTATTAGGCCTTGCTTCATGGTTATCATTAATTTGTTCTTCGCTATGGATTCTTGAATTGCCTTAAATAACAAATGTCTGATATCTTTCCAAAAGAATCTATAAGATTTGGCTGTGAGCCCATCCATACTCGGGGATTTAGTCAATGATAATCTCAAGCTCACATCATCCAGTTCTTCAATTCTTAAATCTGACTCACAAAGTTCATTAAATGAATCATCAATCTTGGGTATGAAGTCTTTAATTTGAGGATTCCAGTTGGGAATATGCAGAAGTGTAGAGATTATTCTAAATGGTTTTATTATACTTACACTCTATTTATCAGTAAATTGATATTGCCCTATTTTCCTGTCTTCTCTTCTCTAAATTGCTGTAGTACGCGATGTTCTTTTCTCCTTGCTCTGTCTACTTTGCTTGATAAATGACATATCAGCACTCTACTGAGTTCTGGGCCTCAGATGTTTCGCCAGGGATCCCTCACCAGAGCTAACTCAGCCATAGAAAATTAAACCATTCTAACAAAACAGACCATACCATTTTATAATTACAGGGGGTCTCAAAATTCAGTACATCAAAAATAAATAAATAAATAAATAAATAAATAAATAAATAAATAAATAAATAAATAAATAAACACACATAAACACACATAAACACACACACACACACACACACACACACACACACACACACACACACACACACACACACACACACACACACACACACAAACTCTATAAACATACACTCTAAAAAATGCTGGGTTAAATATGGACAAACCCAGGGATTGGGTTGTTTTCACCCAGCCATTTTTTTTCAACCAATTTTGGATTTATTTTTTTAGCCAGCAATATATTACTATAGTAAAAGGAATGTTTTTGCTCACCCCCAAATAGTGGCAAATTTGTGGGGTATTTTAAGCTGAAACTTGACCAGACCAGAGACTTATATTACATCTTGTGAAAGAGGGCATAATAGGTGCCCTTTAACCCAACCTGCTGGGTTTGTCCATATTTAACCCAACTTGGGTTGTTTTTAACCCAGCATTTTTTAGAGTGATGAAATTACATTCACCATAAAGCAATATTGAAAATAAACTGAAACACAAAAATGAACTTCATAACACATTCAAATGAACAAACAATCCAAACCCATATGGTACCCAAAACTACATTTCCCATAATTCCTAGCAAAGGATATAAAGGACATCAGGAAAAGCCATGCTCATGGTTGTAACAACAGGCCTTTGTTCCATGCTGCACTCGTGGATCCCGGCGGAACCACGGGTAAGATACACAATCATTCAAACAATTAAATAAAGAAAATGAAACCTATATCTTTGTCTAGTTGTTATTCAATCACTATTTAATAAATGCTGGCTTAAAAACAACCCAAGTTGGGTTAAATATGGACGAATCCAGCGATTGGGTTGCTTTAATCAAGCAACTGGGTTAAATGTTTGCTCAACGTGCTGGGTAGTTTTAATTAACTCAGCTACTGTTAAAATAATGTATTTCTTGCTTAAAATGAACCCAAAATAGGTTGGAAATGAACATTTTTTAATAAGTTTAATAAATAATAATTAAATAATAAACATTTATAAAATTACTTATTAATAAATGCTCACCTTTTGATTATTATTGTTGCCTCTTGTAATTATGTTTCTGATTTTTAATTTCAAACCTAATTTGGGTTTATTTTAAGCCAGCCATATAGTCATTTTTAAACAATAGACGAGTTAAATAATACTACTCAGCGCGTTGGGCAAACATTTAACCCAACCACTGGGTTTGCCCATTTTCAACCCAGCAGTTTTTTGAGTGTAGCGTGCACTTTTGTAATCAATTGTTGTGTCGCTCTTTAAACTTAATGCGTGCATATAGTAACAACATGCACCTCTAACACAATGTTTTGGGTAAATTATTAAAGAAACAAAATAAATACATAGAAATTTATAAACAAGCAGACAAAAAAAAAAAAAAAAAAAAAAAAAAATCAATTTCTCATACAAAGAAATAGAACAAAAAAGAGAAGACTAGAACAAATGAAATAGAATAGCCTTAGCCATCACACAGTGTCTACTAATTTCTTGGAACAGGTTACATACTTCTCTTCTTTTTTTCAAGGCAATCTCCTTACTAAACTTTATAGAACATTCTATATTTTACAAATTATTAGTCTCATTATTTTCAGTTTCAGTTATTATATTATTTTTATCTTTGTACAATATTTTTTTATTTTTAAGAGACTAGAATTAAATTTCCAGTAGCCTTTATTTTTCCTTATTCTATCTATCTTCTATCTATATTCTATTCTATCTTCCCATTCATCAGGTGTCATATTCCAGTCACCTCCCATTAGAATAAAGTATGTTGGATAGACTGTTTTGAGCTCAAAGTATTTGTAATTTCTTCAAGCATTTGTTTATTTTGGGCAATAGTTCTATGAACATACACATTAGTATGAAAAAACAACCATCAATTTTTAAAACTAACATCAGCTAGTGACCTTGGCTATCTGTCCGGTATGTGATTATATCACATGGAAACTTATTAAAACAAACTGCAACACCAGCAGACTTATTGGTCCCATGACTAAACAGTATTCGATCACCCCATTTGATAGACCAGAACTTAAAGGGTTAGTTCATCCAAAAATGAAATTTCTGTCATTAAAGGTGCTCTAAGTGATGTCACACTTTTTTGTCACATACAGCAAACATCTCCTAACTCTATCCGCTAGCTGCCTGTCCCTTGAACACACTGTACATCACATGCAGGCCAATACTGAGTTGGCATTCGGATGTAAACAAGGAAGCCTGCACTGAGTTCACTACATATGACAGCGGTTCAAATTGTTGAATAAAGTCGTTATTTTTGTTTTGTTTTTGCGCACAAAAAGTATTCTCTTCGCTTCATAACGTTAAGGTTGAACCAATGCAGTCACGTTTTCAACTACCTTTCCGGACGTCAAAAGGTACAATGACGTTGCTGCCTATATGTGGATCAGATACCCTCAGATTTCATCAAAAAAAAAATTGTATTCTGAAGATAAACGAAGGTCTAACGGGTGTGGAACGACTTGAGGGTGAGTATTTAATTACAGAAATTAAATTTTTGGGTGAACTAACTCTTTAACAATCACTTCGGAAGAATGAGTTTCCTGTAATAGCAGATATTGAGGTTTTCGCCGTTTACAAAATAAAAACAGTGGGTTTTTTTTTTACCAAATATTTTAGACCCCTCACGTTTAACGAAGCAAGTGAGACATTGAAATTGAACATTGCTGAAGATAATGAGATACTATAAAAAACGAAGAAACAAAAAAGTAAAAAAAACAAAAAAAAAACAGTAAGAACACTCCTTTTGGTTCGCGGTAATAGGCACGCTTTCCATCCTGACTAGACTGTTCAATCTGCGGCCATAGTTTTTTCCTTGCCTCTCTAGTGGTATCTCGACAAGGCAGAAGCCTTCCCTCTTCCCTCCTTGCAGTGACGCCATAACTCCTCCTTGACAAGCCTCCGGACAAATAAGAAAACTATATGTCTACTTCTGTTGTCTTCTTTTTGGCCGACTCTGTGCACAATGTTGATTGCTTCTTCGCGCTGTTGCTGATTCATGTCAGGGGCGATCTCACTGAACAGTTGTATAACATTCTGAAAGTAACGTCTGCTCTAATGTTCTTGTCCTTTACCATAAACCTTTTAGTTTCAGACACCATCGTATCTTGTATCTCTCCTGGTCCCTGATTCTCTCTTTAAGCTCTTCATTTTCTTTGCACAGATGTTTGTTAAACTTTTCTAGCTCGATGACTTTCCCATTGCATTCCCTAACTTCTTCAGCATTGAACTGCACAGCTTTAGTTAAGCTGGCAATCATGCTGCTACTCTGTTTAGCCTGCTCTCGAAATTGTGCCAGTTGCTCATTGAAGTTCTTTTCCAAACTCTGAATGGCTTCCAATATAGTCAGGTTAGAGACCTCATTTTTCTTTAGTGCAGTATTGCTCTTTTTCCCGGCTGGCATCTTACTCAGAGTTGTTGGCGCGGAGTCTTTTCTTTTACTGATTGTGCTAACCTCCATATCGTAGTCATGGTCGGCAGATTGCTTGAGGATCTTAGTGCTATTACAGCTTGCTTCTTTTCACTATCCCCCCTCTTTTATTATCAGTCTGGCTGGTTTGATCATACTTTTTCAATTATTTGGAGTGTCTTTACAAGCGCATAATCAAGATTTGGGATAATTTTGCTTCCGTCTCTGATGTGAGCGACTGTTCAACACGCCATCTTGCCTGGAAGTCCCTTTCACTGCTCGTGTTTAATAATTTAAGGGTTTTTCACCCTTGGTTAGGCAGCTGGGGTAGCTTCCACCGTTGTTGGTGGAGAACTGGAAATAAAATTTAATAGAGCTTTTTCAGGTTTTTGTGGGTTGGTTTGTGTGATTACAAATTATGAACAAGTATCACCTAATCCTGTATTACTTGAGGGGCTTATGGGGTGAGTTAGCTGTGGTCTTACAGTATGCAAATAAGTGTCCCCTGTATAAGTAGCTCAGTTCTTTTTTTTTCTCTTCAGGTTGGACTATCTGCCCCCGTCAGCTGACTTGGCTCAGGGTTGATGTTCTGAATTGTATTGTCCTGTTCAATAAAGAATTATGAATGTACTACTTGTCTTGTGTGATATATTTTTTTTTTGTTTGTTTGTTTGTTTTTGTGGGCCCTTACTGAACGTCACATCTATATAAAATTTCAAGTTGATCCTGACCATGAACCATTTGAAAACCACTAAGGTTTCTACACTACAGTAAAGTCTTATAAAGAAATGAAAATTACAACCACATTTAAAACCCATCTTTATTATAGAAGATAAAAAATGAACATGAAATAGTAAATCAATTAAATTGTTCATTAAACCCTATAAATGCCCAGTTTTTGGTCAAGCACACATGCTCAATTATACACATGTAGAATAGACAAGTGATGGACCCACTGTATCATTTTGTTTGCTTGTTTGTTTGTTTTCTAACTATCTATCATTCCTTCTCCCATTATAAATACAACCATATCTTCATGTTTATTAATGAAACATTGCTAAAGCTGTGAAGTCAAACACAGAATCCAGAAGTCTGGTGCTTTCTTCACACACAGCACCTTTTTATCTCAAATCACAATCAAGTTCCATCCTGTATTTTTCTGCCGTGTGTGTGCTTATTACTGTTACAGCTTCTCTATGCTGGCAGCCACAATGGGAATTATGTAAGCAGTTATGTTTGTGTTTAAATGTACATACAGTAATCAGACATGTATTTGTGTGTATACATTATTCACTGTTAATGTTTTGACATATATATACATATACATATATATATATATATATATATATATATATATATATATATATATAATCATATGTACACAGTGTGTGAGTCTTACGTTCCAAGTGTGCATAGCTATTTGCTTGCTTTTCTAATTGTAAGTATGTGTCAGTTTGTCCAAAAGTGCTCAGTAAGCACTATGACGAGTCTCAAGCTACATTTATTGTTCTTCTGTATCTTGGTGGAATAAGTTTGAGTTTCAGTGTGGCGATTGTGTGCTTGCGGCAGGTGATTCCGAACGTTCTAGCTTGACAGTAGACTCCATGCTGATGGGTGAGGTAGAGGAGGGAAGGACACCTGAGCCCTTGTTCTCCAGTGAGGAAGAGGAAGAAGGCAAAGACACCACAATGTATTTCTGGAGAGGGCGTGAGCCACCCACAGCACCTGTGTTTCCAGACTCCAGTTTAACGAGTGGTTGTAAAGACGTGGGGGTGCTGGGGACTGTACTTGTGACAGGAGATCCAGACTGGGAAGAGCTGAGAGTGATTACCTGGAGGAAAAGTTTACGTCTACAATTACAACAGATATATAGATTAGACACTAGAATTTGACATTTTCTGAAGAAATTGTAAATTGCACTTCCATTTGCAAAACACACTGCCACAATAGTACAATGTCGTGGGTGGTTTTAATGCATTGCATTGCCATTTCTAAGGTGTTGCTAGGTGTAGTTGCCCACCTCCAAGTCTCTATAGGGCTTTTCACACTGCACTTATCCCAAAGTTACCATGGTTCTAAACACCGCTTTTAACCCCAGGTAAAGGAATGTGTCATACTTGTAATTTAGAAGCGGGATTAGCACCGCTTTTTACTCAGGGTTATGAAACCCTACCTCAGAGCAGGGTTAGCACTGCTTTTGCACTGTAAACTTGTACAGTGTGAAACGATGCAGTGTTACAAGGTTACAGCTAGACACTTAGCAACATACAACCAATCACATAGTCATATTTGCCTGCTTTGGACAGTCACAGAAACACCATGCATTGTATATAAATAGTAAATTCATCGTTTGAGAGGAAAAATGTCAAATGCTTACAGAAAACACAACAATTTCAGTGAAGAACAGACCATTTCATTCTTATCACTATAGTCCGAAATGTCCATTCTAATGGACTAATAAGAATATGACTTTTCTCACATTACAATAATGCAAAATGTTTAGAAAAATGTGCTTAATCGTCATTAAAAATAAACTGGTTAAAATACATGATTATTATTTTTGATAAAATTTAGATAATATAATTACATTGTTTTCTTTTCATTGGTTTAGCAGGGTAATACAAAAACAGGCCATGAAGAAAATACATGTTAACTGCAAATAATTTTTAATAATTTTTTAATAATTAAGGTGAAGAATTAGGTTAGACCATCAGGAACTCTTTAGTCTCCAGTGCCACCATTTTCCAGAACTGCAACCTACCTGAAGTCTCCAAAAGTACAAGGTGTCAGGATCTCAGAGACTTTGCTAAGGTAAAGAATCCTGAAATATGATCCCCACTCAATAAGAATCATAAGCTGAAGTGTTGTGAAATACATGAAAACTGTTTTTTAATAGACTTTATAGACAGATAGGTTGAGAGTGACTCTTGAAGGACCAGCACCACAGGTTTTTTTTTGCCACATTTTTAGTCCATCTTGCTAATTGTTAGTTGATCTCATGATAAAAAATCTCATGATATAAAAGATGAAGCGCTATGGACAGGATATTTAAAACAGTATAATGGCTACAACTAGATGGCAAATACCAGAATAAGACTCTTCTCCGCTCTTCAAATACAAAAAACATTAGCCTTTATAGACATAGTGTTTCCTGAGTAAAGAAAATGCTATACTTATTCAAACATCAGTTCTTTATTAACCCTTGCATTGCAAACTAGCAGAGATGGTCCAAACTATGTGCTGAACTTCATTCACAATCGAGGCTGGGTGGAGTTCTGAGGTTTCACTGATAGTTTGAGAATCAAATGGAGTTAAATTATTTAGTTACAAGCTCTTTTAAATGCGTTTCATCGGTTAAGTATTTGTCAAACCCACATACAAACGTAAAGGATGACCAATAGCATTAATTTAAAAAAAAATAAAAAATACAACCAAAAGGACGAAATATAGAGATATGAAGTTTTTGCCCGACAGCGATATAATTTTATTCATTGTTTTTTATTTAATCATTTAATCATTTTCCATTGCACACCTGACAACCCGTCATGGCACACTAGTGTGCCACGGCACAGTGGTTGAGAAACACCGCTATAGAGTTACATTTGAAACAAGTCAATCATAAAGTTAGTGCCCTTCAAATACATAGGCATTGAGAAGGAACAGAAACCCTCAAGAGGAGGTAATTTTGAGAAGAAATTATAACTAAGGCCCTGGCCGTAGCTGTAGAGTGACAGAGTGAGCATTCCGGTTTGAACGCTTTATCATTATTTAGTGTGTGATGATGTTTCTCTGTCTGTCAATGCAATGGCAATCGCTGCTCTGTTTGAATGAGTGCTGTGGTGCCAGCCAGAGGCATGTAAAACTGTGCTCTTTTCCACCAAAATGGTGCCCTTATTCATACCAGAGCTGCATGCTTTAAAGACTACATTAAACCCACAGACTGACTGTAACTGAAGTAATTTGATTTAGCATTTTTATGCTTTTAATCCAAAAGTAAAAAAAACAAACATTGAATAATAAAATTTATAGCCATCAATGCATACACATTATATTTGTAAATAATATAATATAAATAATACCCTTTTAAAGGGGTGCCCTGTGCAGGCATCCAGGGGTCGCTTATTTTTTATTTTATTTTTTAGCTTTTTCAGACCAGGTGCTTATTTCTCTAGCAAAACTTGGCTACAATTATAACCACTTGCTTGTCCAACAAAAAATAGGTGTAATTTCAAAGCTTAGAACCTTGGCTTTACAGTGAATATAGGAAATATGACCCCCTGGTCCGTGTACTTTTGCGTCCATTTGTTTTTCCTTTTTTAAACCAGAAATGCGGTTTCTTTGTTTTGTTTTTTTATTTTAACACTGATGAATAGAATTAGAAGTTCTTTATGCAAGATTATTATTTTGGAAAAATAATATAAATGATATACAACTTGTTATTTAATCTGTAAAAATGCTAAATTTAATTTCCAGTGTTTTGCGTCATACACACAGACGCTAAAGTGCCCTTTAGTGCCTTTTCCTCTGGCGTTAAAGGGATAGTTCACCCAAAAATGAAAATTTGATGTTTATCTGCTTACCCCCAGTGCATCCAAGATGTAGGTGACTTTTTTTCTTCAGTCGAACACAAATTATGATTTTTAACTGCAACCGCTGCCCTCTGTCAGTCAAATAATAGCAGTGGATGGGAACTTCAACTATAACAGTAAATGAAACTTGCTTAGACAAATCAAAATTAAATCCTGCGGCTCGTGACGGCACATTGATGTCCTAAGACACGAAACGATCGGTTTGTGCGAGAAACCGAACAGTATTTATATAATTTTTTTACCTCTAATACACCACTATGTCCAACTTCGTTCAGCTTCCTGTTAGTGAGGTCAAAAAATGCGTTCTGGTGCCAGAAGTGATGTCTCGCCCATATACTTCAATGAGCGCGAGACATCACTTCCGTTGTCAGAGCGCGATCCGACCTCACTTACCGGAAGCTGAACGAAGTTGGACATAGTGGTGTATTAGAGTTAAAAAAATATATAAATACTGTTCGGTTTCTCGCACAAACCGATCGTTTCGTGTCTTAGGACATTAATGTGCCGTCACGAGCCGCAGGGTTTAATTTGGATTTGTCTATGGAAGTTTTTTCGACTCTTATTGTTCAAGTTCCGAATCACTGCTATTATTTGACTGACAGAGGGCAGCGGTTGCAGTTAAAAATCATAATTTGCGTTCGACCGAAGAAAAAAAGTCATCTACATCTTGGATTCCCTGGGGGTAAGCAGATAAACATCAAATTTTCATTTTTGGGTGAACTATCCCTTTAATAGAATGACTCGCTTCAAGAGCCAGCCTAAATGATCATTGATTCATTTTTCAGTCGTTAAATTACTATTATTATTATTTCTACATTTATATTTTAACCTAAATATTACATTTCTAAACCTGATAGCCTCTTGTTTAGAACTCTAACATGATTGAGTTCCCGCTTGTGGTCTCAATCTTGTCACTTTTTACTCTGTTTTATGTGAATAAAGGCCAAAACGACATCTAAATTACTGTGACTTTTTCGTCTGGCTGTGTTAGGTGTTTTATATTGAGAAATTATTTGGGATTAGGAGTCACTTTATAGCTATGCTGTTCAAATTGAAAATATACCAACATTTGTTATGATGACAAAATTATAAGTGATGGTTTTGGATATATACTTTAAAAACTATGGGCACTATCATACACACAGCGCAATGCAATGCCAGACAGATATAATTTTCACGTCCAGTGCCCACATTGTTTAAATAGCAAATGCACTCACACCCATCTGTTCGCCTATGGGCGTGCTGGTCTGAAAACGAGCTGTGTTCAGGTGCATTGTTGGCGTGTTGCAACTGAAAACAACTGCGTCATTGATCAACAATAACCTGGTCTAAAGTCAATGGTGCAGTATTTTTTATGTTTTTTTTTGTTATTTAAAGGGCCCGTTAGTTATATGCACCTATAGGTGGGTCCACAATGCGCGTACACTCTGCTTTTTACATACAAAGGGATGCGCAAGCAGCACACAAACATGCCAAATATTAAAAATAAAAGGATTACAATGTAAAACGTTATTGTGTACATAAAGATAAAAATGCCTACATGTCATAATGGATAGTCATTGCATGTATAGGTAATGACTAGGGGTGTAACGGTACACGTATTTGTACCGAACCGTTTCGGTACAGTGCACGTGTGTACCAAAGCATTACATTGCAACCAATATTCACCACCAATAACCGCAATAAGCTCTGCGTTTTGTTACTTTCGATAAGAAACAAAGTGTCATCCTTCAAATTCTGTCCACGAAATCATGAAGTTTAAACAGAAAATGCCATTTTGACGTGCTTTGATGTGGGGTGACAGATCACTGTACAGGCGCCTCAGTTCAACCGGCAGCGCGAGCGCGGAGCGCAAGTGAATGTGTTCATCTCTTCCTCCTTAATACTAGTTACAGAATAAACATGAAAGAACATCTGAAGGTATGTTGCAAGATTCAGTACAACTTACTGAAACGGTCATATCTCATGTAATCGCTCATTCAGTGTTTCAACGGTGGAAAGACATCAATGAAAGCGTCCGTATTCAACAATATGTCATGATGCATTTACCTCAGAAAAGCTTAATATATGCACTGTATTAGCCAATATATTCATTATTTTACTTAATCTTTTAGTGATATCCTGATTAGGCTATTTAATGTATGTTTAAATAAATCTGATGTTAAAATAACAGCCACTGTGTAGAAATGATTATATTTCAACAACGAATTGGAGTAAAAACATTTAGAAGTTAATGCAAAAACTGCCTTAGGTGCAGCTTACAGGTTTGCATACAATTTGTTATTTGAGTGTTGATTATTTTATCTAAAAATAAAAAGCCATTGAATTTAGGCTAATAGTTTGAGCTTCTTTCAAGTTAGGGCTCTCTACATAGTTTATAGCATTAGCAGAGATCATTTTTTTTATCCTTAAGAAACTTTTAGTTTTAATTTAATTTAATATATTTAAAGACAAAAACACAATTTGTTCAGTAAACCTCTGTTTAATAATAAAAAAAAGCAATTTTATGTTTAGTTTTCTCTCCACCTGCTGTACCGAAAACTGTACCGAACCGTGACTTCAAAACCGAGGTACGTACCGAACCGTGAGTTTTGTGTACCGTTACACCCCTAGTAATGACCAATAAAACTGGCTAATTATTTGACCAATCGTGGCAATACGTTGAAACGTTGCACTGTTTGTTGAATACATTTTCGGAGCTGCATTTTCAGTGCATTTACATTAATTTTCTTTGCTCATTTATTGTTATTTTTTGTCCTGCACCATAGATCAATTTGGGTTTTTGATGTGCACATCTTTTTTTTTTTTTTTTTTTGCTCAACTACCATGACACAAATTCCTTTAAAACTCGTACCTGCTGTGTGGATGCAGCCCCTGCACTTGTTGCCATAACAATATACTTGGTTGCTGGGGGTGACGGCTGAGTGGGCGTTCCAGGGCGAGTGGACATGAGGGTAAGCGAACTGGGTACTTTAATGATGCTGGGTGTGCGTGAACCACCTGACGTTGACAATCCACTCTGAGACACTGACAGAGTTGGCCGTGGCTGTAGAGTGACAGAGTGAGCATTCAGGTTTGATTTGAATGATTTTAACAAGGTATTTTTTAAAAAAAGAACTACTGGTTATGATTTAGACCAGCTTGACAAACGTTTTATTTCAGATTTACTCACCTGTGTGATAGTGAGTGTGGTTCTGTTAACAGTTTGGGCCTGGAAAGAAGCCTGTGCACGAGCCTTGATCACATGTGAACAGAGCATGGTGCCCAGATAACCATAATCTGTCTTGTATTGATCCACCAAATCTGGTAGCAGCCTAGTTTTAGCAACCACACTTGCACAATGTTTCTATACAGAATGAGACAGAGAGAGAGAGAGACAGAGAGAGCGAGAGAGTACTTTTTATCAGATAAGAACAAAAAGAAGGAAATCCTGTTTTATTCTTATTCAATGATTATATAATAAAAATAATTATTTTTTGTTAGTAGTAGTAGTATTAAAATATATTTATTTTACTATAAATTATAAAAATTAAACAAATCAATAAAGAAATATATTGAAATAATGTTGTACTGTAAAATAAAAAAAATTATCATTATTATTATTATTAATAATAATAATATTAATAATAATACTTACAGAACAGTAAAATTACAATACTTATAATAATGTCTTTATTTATTTGCTTTCAAATGTTAAACCATAGCTTTTGATTTAAAAAAGCTGGATGGTTTAAAATCTCCGGTAAATAATAAGTAACAATAAATTCAACAAAATATGCTAAACAATAATAATAATAATAATAATAATAATAGTAATAATAATAACAATAACAGTAACAATTGCCCTCCGATGTTAAAAATGTAATGAATAATTTAACTAACCTAAACCCGGAGCAGCCCGGTATCAGATTTGCCAAGCCTGCCTATTATAAGCAGCTTGTTTTTTCAAAGTAGCTTATAAATTTTGGTAGTCACGGGTTGCTGTTTTTTGGGCTATTTGCGAGAATATAGTTATGTATTTGGTCTTGTTATTGGTTGGCACCCATATGACCAAACATATGACCGCTTTATCATTATTTAGTGTGTGATGATGTTTCTCTGTCTGTCAATGCAATGGCAATCGCTGCTCTGTTTGAATGAGTGCTGTGGTGCCAGCCAGAGGCATGTAAAACTGTGCTCTTTTCCACCAAAATGGTGCCCTTATTCATACCAGAGCTGCATGCTTTAAAGACTACATTAAACCCACAAACTGACAGTAACTGAAGTAATTTGATTTAGCATTTTTATGCTTTTAATCCAAAAGTAAAAAAACAAAAAACAAAACATTGAATAATAAAATTTATAGCCATCAATACATACACATTTTATCTGTAAATAATATAATATAAATAATACCCTTTTAAAGGGGTGCCCTGTGCAGGCATCCAGGGGTCGCTTTTTTTTTTTTTTTTTTTTTTTTTAAAAGACTGGGTTGCTTATTTTAGGTTAGCTTTTTCAGACCAGGTGCTTATTTCTCTAGCAAAACTTGGCTACAATTATAACCACTTGCTTGTCCAACAAAAAATAGGTGTAATTTCAAAGCTTAGAACCTTGGCTTTACAGTGAGTATAGGAAATATGACCCCCTGGTCCATGTACTTTTGCGTCCATTCGTTTTTCCTTTTTTAAACCAGAAATGCGGTTTCTTTGTTTTTTTTATTTTAACACTGATGAATAGAATTAGAATTTCTTTATGCAAGATTATTATTTTGTGAAAAATAATATAAATGATATACAACTTATTTAATCTGTAAAAATGCTAAATTTAATTTCCAGTGTTTTGCGTCATACACACATACGCTAAAGTGCCCTCTAGTGCCTTTTCCTCTGGCGTTAATAGAATGACTCGCTTCAAGAGCCAGCCTAAATGACATTGATTCATTTTTCAGTCGTTAAATTACTATTATTATTATTATTATTATTATTATATGTACATTTATATTTTAACCTAAATATTACATTTCTAAACCTTATAGCCTCTTGTTTAGCACTCAATCTTGTCACTTTTTACTCTGTTTTATGTGAATAAAGGCCAAAACGACATCTAAATTACTGTGACTTTTTCGTCTGGCTGTGTTTTATATTGTTATATATTGAGAAATTATTTGGGATTAGGAGTCACTTTATAGCTATGCTGTTCAAATTGAAAATATACCAACATTTGTTATGATGACAAAATTATAAGTGATTTTCATGACAAAATTCCCATGCCCTTTGCCTCAGTGGAGGTTTGACATGAAATATTTTTCAATTCTCATTGAAAGCAATGCGTTACGGCCGTGTTGCTGGACATTAACGCTTTATGTGGATTAACCCTACCTAAAACAACAACCAGGGAGAAACTATTTTCTCGCACATTTTCTTGTTATCAACAGCATCTAAGGCTAAGACAACGGCAACGTAAACAAAGTGGAAGGAAAATATTTTTATGTTAAGTGTTTATAATGGTTTTCTATAAGTGGAAAACGCTGAACATTAAAGTCGCATTGCCTTCATATTCAGCCTGACCTGCTTGTCTGCATATCTTTATTGGTCATTTAATCAGTGTCTTAATGCATTAAGCATTTTCTACATAACTGTATTTTCTTGGAAAATGCTTAATGTGTTATTAATTGTGTTCACAGTGGGCCGCTTATAAGGTGTAGTGAATTTGCTCCTCCATTATCACTATCGCTGGAAGAAGCGGGACATACTTGTTTGTCGCCAGTATAGCATTCTCTTGGACATGCAGCAGTATCGGACCCCTCGTGAGTGAGAATGGGGTGGAAATCAAGTCATGAATTATAATGTTTCAGACACATGGCTCTCGAAAGTGTGGGAGAAACAGCAATTTAAAAAAAAGAAAACTTGTACTTTTGCATCCATTCCTTTTTGGTTTTTAACCTTGTCAAGAAAAACAAAAAAGAACGGTTGCTGTATTTTTAAATGCTATGGTGAATACCAAAATTTAAATTAAAGCCGAATATACAAATTTCATTTGCACAAAATAAATATTGACTTATTTTCAGATTTTTGTTGATTACGTTTTGCATCTTTATAAACCAAAATTAAAAAAGGACATATTAAAGTTGAAGAAATGTAAATTTACAAGTTTTCTTTTGTAAAATTGCTGTTTCTCCCACACTAAAACACATGATAATACTTGACTTGATTTCCACCTCATTTTCACTCACGAGGCATCCGATACTGCCGCATGTCCAAGAGATGCTATACTGGCGGCAAACCAGTAGGGTATTTCCCGCTTCGATAGTGATATTGGAGGAGCAAACTCACTACTTATAAGTAGCCCACTGTGGACACAATTAACATGTTAAGCTTTTTCCTTGAGAATAAAACACAGTTATGAAGAAAACGCTAATGCATTAAGACACTGATATTAATGACCAATACAGATATGCAAACAAGCAGGTCAGGCCGAATATGAAGGTTACACGCTTTCAGCTTTTAGGGTTATAGAAAACCGTTATAAATGCTTAACATAAAAATATTGTCCTTCCATTTTGTTTACGTTGCCGTTGTCTTAGCCTTAGATGCTGTTGATGACAAGAAAATGCGCAAGAAAATTTCTCCCTGGTTGTTAGGCTACTTTAGTAGGATTAGGCCATGTAAAGCGTTAATGTCCAGTGATGCGGCCGTAACGCATTGCTTTCAATGAGAATTGAGAAATATTTCATGTCAAACCTCCACTGAGGCAAAGGGCATGGAATTTTGTCTTCACGAAATCACATATTGGGGTATAATTTTGTCATCATAACATATGTTGGAATATTTTCAATTTGAACAGCTATAAAGTGACTCCTATTCCCAAAACATTTCTCAATATAAAACAATAAAACACCTAACAGAGCTAGACAAAGAAGTCACAGTAATTTAGATCATCAGTAAAGCCGGTTCCCTGATTACCGCTAAATCGCCATCACCTGCTTTCAAATGGAGCGGAATTTAATAGACAGAGCCGTAGTTCACTGACAAGCTACGCAATATCGCGTTCATTATCGAAAGGCGATTCATCTGCGATAATGAACGCGATATTGCGTAGCTTGTCAGTAGAGCAGGTGGTCTCGATTCAAACAAGACCACAACATTAAACCATGCATAGGTCTTGATATAATCCATGACATGCTGCTTGGCTAAAGCTGTAGGACTTCAGGGATCTGATCGCATTGCAATGATCATGCAGTGTCTGAAAAGTCATTTGAAAATGTTGGGAAGTCCAATTAATGTAAACTTGGTCTGGGATATAGTGGGTAAGGATGATGTGTAGAAACCAATCGGCCACACTTGGATTAGATAGAACTGTCAGTCTGAGCGATCAAACATTTACCATGGGCCATAGAACAGTTGTGCACAATACTGAGACAGACAGCGCTGGAAGATCATCAGTCATCCACCAAGATTTTATAACTTGTTACCTATTTTACGTAATTATAAGTATTGTTTTGGTTTATTGTTGTGTTTACAAGTGCAAGCAGTTCTTACAACACTCAGATCACTTATTTAGAGAGGTTTTTGGAGGTGACCATGGCTCCAAATGTCATAACTTTTGATTGCTTTGAGATAACACACATTTTTTCTCAGGTACAACTGACATGATTGTGAATGACACAAATGTATGTTTAATTTTATGACATTTCATAAATACTTTCTAATAGTAATCATGTCAAGCATGAATAACAAAAATGTGAAAACATTAAAAATACCTACAGGGTTATAGCATCTGAATCGATCAAACACACAATTAAATGTTACTCTTCCAACCCTTCACCCATTCAGACTTCATAATGTCATGGAGAGCTATCACCCTTCTGCTTCACTCCCACTTCAAAGACACTTGAGACATTGATTGTTCTCAATACAAGAATCAGACATGCGGCCCATTGAAATAGCATCCTTTCCACTAATTCATTGACAAATTTGCTTAAAGGAATGAACATGCATTTCCACAGTACATTTTGTGGATTATTACTGTGTTTATATTGTTCTTTTGTATACTGTATAGTGTTATGCATAACTGAAATTTGGAACTACTAGATAATGTAGTATATCTAGGTGGTGTTTCATATCAACATATTTGTATTTAATGACTCACACTTTGGTGGACATCACCATATCTCTCATTGGTTATCAGAGTATAAATGGACACAAACTGCCAGCTTACTCCCCTCATGCAAATGAGTCCACTTTCAAACAAAGGAACATTTCCTGCTTGGAAATTGCACCTTTCTCATTGGTCAAGCCAAAACTCAAAGGTGTGACTGCTGTATAGGTTTAAAAGCCCCCACACAGACCTCACTCTTTCTTGTGATCTTCTGCTTTTGTTCATGCTGATTCTACTGATTGCTGTTCAACTCACCCGGCCAGCCGGCCGGCACAGCCATGCACAACTTCCTTGACAACAGGGTCAAATTAACAGCGCAAGTTTGTCGTCATTTCCCTATTCAATGCAGAAGATATTGATTACAACTTCAGCACCATCGGACCGAAACATCAAGAATTTCTCTTGAGCCTGAAGATCTAGACGCTCCTCAACAGCTAAGGCATTTCCAAGTATTGTACATTTAAACACTAAACGGCAATTTAGTATTAAGTTTGAACCCCTTTGTTAACAAAGGTGCTTTATAGTGAGAAACTGATGGTTCTTCCAGCTCGTTAAATGACTTTTTTTTATAGCTTCTTTCCCCTGTTATGCTATGGTTCAAATTCATTCCCATTCTCTCATTTCCTATGTATGCGTGATTTTTATGTCTGTGTGTGTTTAGTCTAGCTATGTGTTTGTGATTTAGTTCAATAAAACTTGTGTGCACATTCTTGAGAGTTGATAATGATTATGATCACAGCTACATGTTAAGAAAGAGTTATTTTTTTTCTGTGGCTACGGAAAATATCCTTTCTGAAGAGTTGATAGACGATCAATACTGAGTGTTTGCTGGTCGAACAGATTAATTGATTGTAAAATTAATTCAGCCTCATCAAGTTAATTCGATTAATTTATTCAAATATTTATAATTAATTATAATGAGTTATGATTAATTATTCATATTTCCCTTTTGAGCTAATTCATTACAGGCTGTAAGGGGTTAAAATGTTTATTTATTTGCACAAATAACAATAATATGAACAAATTGACAGCACCAGAACTAGAACTACTTCTCATCTAAATGACTGACCATGTTGTTGTAAGGTACTTACAAGTAAAAGACTCTGGACATGATCAGCTCCAATCTTATCAATGTTGGATACCACTGGCCCATCCATCACAGCTTTAATACGAGCACCCTCTACAGACAGGCGAGGGATGATCAATGTCTTTATCACCTACATGAAAAGTAAAAGGCTTAAGGTTTACTCTCTGAATGATCAGCACACTGAGATGATTCAAAATAGTTTACTGAAAAACTTATAATTAAGCAATATGTTACAAAAGGTTGTTGTATACAGTGGCACTGTTAGGAACAACAACTCATTCAGCCAGGACTATATTCACAAAACAGCATGCCTCAAATGCCTTAATGCTTATATAAAACAGTTAGAATATAGTAAGCAAATTCATTATTCATTAAGTGACAATCTTGACATGTAAACTAAAGTTAAAGTGCCCCTATTATGCTTTTTCGAATATTACATTTCATGGAGTGTGTAATATAGCTGTTTATAAATGTAAAAATGTCTCAAACTTTTCAAAGTGATTAAAAATCAAAGTGCATGACAAATAAAGTTATTGTCTCCTAAAATAAATAATTGATTCTGAACTGCTCAAACGAGTCATCAGCAATTCCAGTCTCACTTTCTGTTACATACCTACAAAGCAATGTAACAAATTTGCTTAATGCCAGCCTATGGTCTTTATTGGCTCTCCGCAAACAACGTCTACTTTGACTCGCCCTCAAACACTGTAGTTGTAGCCTGGAAGAGTTTGGTTCATGTTGTCAACATGACTAGAAGACGCTGTTTTCAGCGCTGCAAATCCACTTTGCATGCACTTCAAAAGGATGAGGAATCATGCTGGAATTTATAAGAAAAAACCAACACTATCTTTCAAAGAAATGAGGTTCATGTAAACCTATCGTAGGAGACCTCTAAAACAAAATTAGAAATCTTTAAAATAGCATAATAGGGGCACAGATGGCCTTAATGTGTGCTGCTCAATATGATGAACAAGTGTTTACTATATTGGGTTTTTTAGAATATTTTTGATGCTGTACTGACCAATTAACATCTAAGATCGGAAGAAAAATGACACACATTAAGTATAAATGTGCTTCCAAAGCATTAAATACAGTTATAGTCGACAGTGAATGAAGGAGACTCACGTCATGCCCGAGTTCAGCAAGTCCGGCAATGCAGCCATAACGTGTTGTCCACTGAGTCCTATCATCCAACAATGCCTGAAAATTAAAGAAAGTCATATAAAAAATGACAGATACTTTAAGCTTTTTAAACTAATTTTTGTGTTTTTGCTTGTCAGGTGTATTTATTTCACTTGGATAAAACAAATAATAGCTTGTAAACACACCAGCTACAATGAGAAGTGTGAGCATGCAGACACACAGTGTCTACAATACCTTAGTAAAGGTCTTTGTGATACGTGACTGGATGTTGTTGGTGGTTGTGCTGAATGTCTTGCAGCTCTGAGCCATCAGCCGAGCAGCAAAGTCTCGCAAAGCCCAGTGATTGTCCACGTCAGGCCTTAAACATAACTGCTTACTGACAATACACGTCACCACTGCCGGGATCAACTCATGGAGCTGAATGAGAGCAGAAAACAAAGGGAATTTCTATTACAGCAGTCACATTAGGAAAAATAACATTTGCTATGAACTTTTGAGATAAAACATTTGTATTTGTATTATTGAAAAGATAAAGTAAGTAAGATAAAGGAAATTTCCTTTCTAGTCCAAAAATAAGTGTGAATAACTCACATATTTCTCTAAATATAGTGTGGGATTGTCCATTAAAGCCTTCACCATCCTCATCAAGTATATCAGCAAAGCCAGGTTATTCTGAACCACATTTACACGCACCTGAAACAGAGAAAGAGATAACACTTACTCCTGTGACACCAATATAGAGGAAAGAGCACAGGCCTAATTCTACAGGGGTGCTAGAAGGTGCTAAACACCCTCAAATAAAAGCAAGAGCACCCTTAGTTTAAAAACAGACATAAACTCTTCAGTGTGTATTTGTGTTTGTGCTCTAGAGAACATTAGCATTAGCGTTTCTTTGCAGCATTTTTGCAGCATTGAGCAATGTAGTTAATCACAGACATGTCTGTTGATCTCTTGAATGCAATGGCAGTCAGTAGTGTTTAAGTTTTTGTTTAGTGCCGAGTTCTGCATTCTCATGAATAATCGAATAATATAAACATGGTGGAAATAAGAGATTCATTGTGCATCTTCTTTGGCTCAAGCTTTCTGGGGCTTTTCGCTTGTGACTGAACAGACGGCTCATATCTGACTGTGATCTGATTTTCGGGCTCGTCATTTGCAACCCGATTGATGATGCATGCTTCTTGAAACTTGTTCATCTCTTGGTTGGCGCTTCTGGAAGCGTAGCACAGCATGGCAAGAGTTTTTCCCAACCATGGAAACTGTGGAGTGTGCGGTCAAGTAGGCTGTGGCTTGGAGCTGTTTGGAACCTACACTAGGCTTGTAATTGCAGCTTGTTGTTTTGTGGATTTTAGGAACAAAGCAGTACGGAAACTGGAGAATAATTTTGTTCATTTTATCTGCCTTGTGTTAAGTTCAAACAGATTATGATATTGGCAAGCACTTACGTTTTTTGCATATTCAGATCATTGTACTTGCGTGAACTGGATAAAAGTGACCCATAATGGGAGGTATACTCATGTTTTCTCAGCTTTGAGAGACTATCCGAATTTGTATATCTTTATATTATGAATTATCTGTATATGTATATGCAGAAGTCACATTATGTTAAAGGCACAATATGTAATTTTCACCGCTGAAGGTCGCTTATTCAAAACAATGTGCAATGAGTGTGGAATCATGGGAGTTGTCATCTTCACCTCTACAGCCAGCCAATGGAAAGCAATTGAACAGGACTCAGGAAGAAATCATGTGAGCTAATGTATTAAAGTTTTATTAATGTTAAGCAAGGTGGGGCTGAAATCGAGAGACCTTTTACGCTGCTGTTTTTATTATGCTTAAATATGCCGCAGTCGGCCACTGCATTTCGTTTTGTTGTTTTCGTAATTTAAGTTATGTTTAACGACAGCCTTGAACTTTGTTACTTTAGATCAAATAAATTCACAATTTTACTTTATTCTAATGAAAAAGAAGAAAGTGCTGAATTACTACTCATACAGGTCACTTTATTTGACAAATAACAACAGAAAAAAAAAAAAAAATGCTATCTAAATCAATATCTAAACAATTTGAACCCCTGGCAGTTGATGTAGTCTTTTTAAAGACTCTAGCCCTTCATGTTGTTGGTTGTTATAGACCTCCATAAGCATTTTGTTGCTGCTGGATCTCTATTTCAGGCACCTAAAACTATAGATATGAACAATGATATGGATTACAGAGGAAGACATTTATTGGATCTTAATTTTTAGTTTTAAAAAGTTCACCACGTTAGGTTCAAAAAGCTCTTAAATTGTTAGTTCACCCCAAAATGAAGCTTATGTCATTAATTACTCACCCTCATGTCGTTCCAAACTCGTAAGACTTACGTTAAACTTCGGAATACAAATGAAGATCTTTTTGAAATCTGAGAGATGTCTATTCCTCCACTGACTGCCTTTGCAACTATCACTTTGACACTTCAAACAGTTCATAAAGAGATTGGGAAAAAATCCATATGATTCGAGCGATTTAATCCAAATTTTCTGAAGAGACTCAATCGCTTTATATGATGAACAGATTTAATTAATGCTTTCACTTGCAGCCCACTAGGACCCCAGTAGCCACTTTTCCACTGCGGGGCCAGTACGAGCCAGGGCTAACAATGTGCTGTGCCAATAGCCTCGGACCTCAAGCACCAAGGCCAAAATCAAGTTGCATTTCCACTGTCGGGCCAGTAGCCCCACAGCACTTCCCTGAAACCCGCCCTTAAAACGTTACACAACCTCACCATTTTACCAGCTGACTGAAAACTAGCTAGATGAGCATGTCAGAACCGAACGTCTGGTCTTTACTTAAAGACTTAAGATTCCAACATCAATATTTGACCAACGTTTTACAATAAAAAAATGTTACAGTAACAGCATTTTATTAATTTGTGTCAGGAATGCACATCAATCATGCCAAATCAAACTGGTTTTTACCATTTCACACAAAAAGAGAACACATACCTATTTGGTTGCACCTGCTTCCATTTATTTACGAGAATCACAAGAATGCACAGAACATTTTTTATATTTTATATTGATAAAATATCATATATTTATCATACATTTGCATTTCTATTAATTTTCCATGAAATTATAGCCTGACTTCGTCATACTCATATTCTAGGCAGAATGTGAGTCTGATACTGCTCCATTGCACTTGAATTATGGGGCGTGTCTTAACCGAACAAGTAAAAAAAAAAAAACTCTGCACTCAATTGGATAGACCTACAACCAATCAGAGCAACGCAGTAAGTGACGTATGTTGAACTTGTACTTAAACTTTTGCCGAATCCCGTTGGAAGGACGGCAAACACATCTTTCCCATCGACAAATGCCTTGATTGCGGTACTTTGTTCGTCTTTTAAAATTAATGCGCTGTCGATTTCTTTTATTACAGACATGATAGCGGAATCTAAACATCTTACTTCTCCAGCTGCAGTCATCGTTGGTGAAAACCAATTCAACCCAAGCGCTCTTTGATGACGTGGCTGGTTACGTAACCGCAGATAGCCTGTCCATCATCGATTAAAGCCTGCCCTGGCAATTTGATTGGCTCGGCCTTCTGGGAGCCGAGCATAATTACTCCACAATGGATCGAGTCCAGACCGAACTTCCCGTCCAAAAAATGATGTGGGTGGGGTTCGGGCTGGCACCCAGGCTAATGAAATTATGTAATGAAAGTGATCTGAGGAGGTTTGTGTGATCTCTTCCATCTCAATGCAGTATACTGTTATCCTTTCAGCCAGAAACAGAGAGAGCTCATGAGAAGAAAACAAGAGTTATGCTTTAGTCTAGTATCAACAAAGGTACAGTGCAGAGATAAAACATTAAACCAAATAAATACACGATTATTACAATCATATATGAGTTGTCTATGTTCCTCAAGCAGTCTCTGGTATTTTCCATAAACGTGTGTATTTATTATTGTAATGATTAGCATAAGTAGCCTTTAGCATTGCATATAAGTATATTTCTGCCTCATACAATGATGAGAATTTTGAGCTGAAAATTGTTTAAAAATGTATTAGATGTTGAAGCTAGCTGGTAGGCTGATATAATAACATGGGAAATGAGCAGTAGTGTCGACCGTCTCCTTCCGCCTCTGTTCATGATAGGGCTGGATGATTATGACCTAAAATCAAAACCTCAATTAATTGAACATTTTACCTTGATTACGATTAATGAATGATTATTTTGTTTGTTTTTGTTTGTTTGTTTTTTTGCCCTCATAGGTCACTTACAAGGTTTGTACTGTAAATATGCTTGACTATTAAAAGGTGGGATATTTTTTCCTTCTGAAAGAGTGATCTGACATAACAGCTCATTTTTAGCAGTTATTTAATCTATGGTTCCTAAAATTTCTTACAGATTTCTGCTCGTTGTAAATCAGATGATAAATTAGCACAGTACCAGTATGTAATGAGAGCGATTGCGTGTGAGAATTAGTCTCTCTATTAATTGTGAAGCTGTGGGTTGTAAATAGCAACTTCAAAAGTAGAAAAATATATGCTATAATAAGTTGAGTTTCTAAGCTATAAATCACAGGACAGCGCTGACAACTAGTTTCTGCTCCTGTGCGATCTTCACGTTTTGTGCAGCTACTGTTTGTATAAATGTTCGTGCCAAAATGCAGCTGCGTGAGCATGATCTAATAACACATTCGATCGTCTAAATCGCTTGAATGTCTAAAATGGCAAATCGTAATACACATACAACTGACAAAGTTTAGTCAAGACGCAAGGCTCACCGCTCGCGCGCCATCTCTGTGTTGACTCTGCATCCACCTGCGTGTTGACTGGACGGGGCGGAGTCACGTGGCAACACGCGCGCTAGTATGTTTTAAAGTGGGAAATATTGACAGGATTAAAAAAACTAAATAACCGACATGAGAAAATTACGTTGGTTAGAGGTTCTGAATTTCAGTTTCGATTACTTTTCGATTAATCGTCCAGCCCTAGTTCATGACCACTCCTCAAACCCCCACTTGGCCTGCTTTAGACCAAGGTATTAGGTGGGCCAAAAAAAACCTGGCCACTGGCCCCAACGAGGCCTGATCAAGACCCAGAAGTGACAATGCAACTGGCCCTGGCACGCACTAGCACGCTCGCCTTTTGGCCCGACAGTGAAAACGCAGCTACCGATCCTCTAAGGGGGCTGCGAGAAAACTTAAAATTAATTTAAATATATTAATATAATTCATTAAATTTATTATGAATACGTTAAATTAAAAAAATAAAAGCACCACCTCTCTCTGTGATTGATTCGAAACAGCCCAAGCCATTTCTCATCATGCTGTGTGAAATGAAAGACCGATCGGTGCCTCAAAACACGCAAATAAATAATATGTCGCTAATAAAGTTGATGGATGATGATGATTGTAACTGAAGGTAAAGACGATTACAGAAGTTATACATCAGACATGCGTGAGTCCGTAATTATTGATGCACAAAAAATATTGGAAATGTTCACTGATGACATCGACTTGCCTTCAGATGGCTGAGTTTTTACACATTTTTATTTTTATTTTTCATATTTAATTTGGTGTGTTTAATAATTCTGAATGGATCCGTATAGTATTCAGTCCTTTGGTATCTCCCTGTGCAAATTTGTTTAATTTACTGTATAACTGAGCAAAGTAAATACTTTTAAAGAATGTCTGCAGTGACATTTTTGCAAAGTATGTTAGCAAAAAAGAACACTGAAGGTTTAAATCTATCTTGACTTTATTTTGTTTAAAAATAATAACATGGAGTTGAAAAGTAATGACTCTAGAATACAAATGTTTTTGTGGCCTTGCAGTATTGATTCGGAGAGGAGGGGGACCTTGGAGTAAATAAGGTTGAGATTCACTGCTATATAAGAACTTTACTATCACAGAACTTCACTGTGGGGGCCAGGCACTTCTCATTGTACTCCCCCTTTCAATGCCATACATTTTGGATGCTTCTAGATCCAAAATGATTGATTTGGTCTCACGAGACCAGAGTATAGATTACAAGAAATCTATATTTTTTAAATGTGGGCCTTGGAAAAGACAAAATTAGTTTCTTGTGCTTTGGCTACTATAGATATTGTTTGTGTGAAAACAACAATACATTTCACTGCAAGTTGAGTCTTACTGTGTGTGATTGAACAGTCACTGTTCACTGCTTTTTCCAGCTCTGAGACACTTTCTTGGCATTTCTTTTGCTCTTTTCTTTCACTCATCATGAAATGTAGGCTTAAAGTGAAGGCCTGATTCTTTCAGTTTCACAAGTCCACTCTTTTGGAGTTTCTGTGTTACATTTGCTTTGGTAATCCTCTTGTACCATTGTCTTCTTTTGCGCAAAGAAACATGTCTTCTAACAATTCTCTCCCAAGTGGTTCCATTGTTGTCTGAGAATGATTTAACCCAGGGGTACTCAACAGGCGGCCCGCGGGCCGCGTCCGGCCCGTCAGCATTAAATGTGTGGCCCGCATCATGCTACATATAAATGTATTTTTATTATAATTTGCGTTCAAAATTAGCGTGAATATTACTTAGTTTTTTTACACGTATACTAGGGTAGGCGTACAGTGTGCGTGATGCTGTAATCATCAGCAGAGAACGCGTATAGTGTACGCGCGCAGCACAGTTTTTCTAACCACAAAGAACAATATAAACTGAAGGCACTTTGCACGCGCGCATTGAATAGTTTTTGCACTAATTTAGTTTGTCCACAAGATGTCAGCACTGAAACGGGCTGTTGTTTCAGTCTGAAAAGAAACGGAGAAGACAGAACAAGAGTAGCAAAAAACACAATAGCCGACCGTGTTGAAGAGCGCTCGTTTGAGGGGATTAAAAGATACCAGCAACTCTAATTTTAAACAAGTACAAAGACATTTTATTGTAACTATTTGAGTGTAAAAGACTAGACAAGCATGAATCTCTCTAGTGCGCATGTGTCGAGCACTTGTGTTCCTGAACGCCATCAAAAGCTCGAGACTGTGCGCGCAAGTAAAAAACAAAGTAACCTTATTTTTCCATGATAAAATGCATTTGAAATTCCTCAAACTTTGCAGTGTGTAAGTTGCCGAACAGCATGAAAAACAAACCTTTTATTCTTGAATCAATGTGTTATAAACAGAAAGCAATCAGAGAGCGCTCCCATTACAGATCTGTCATCATCACATCATTGACCTCATGCAGAATATCTTATTTATCATGTTTACAACGTTGGTTATAGTTAGATAATTCATGAGATTGTGATTTGTGAGGACACAAATTTGTATAATGACATGGGTATTACACTGGTATTACGACGTAAACATGTTTTATGAGGACATTTCATGAGCCCTCATATTTTAAACAGCTTTAAAACATACTAAACCATGTTTTATTAAAAATTAAAAAATGCAGAATGTTTTCTGTGATGGTAGGTTTAGGAGTAAGGACAGTGTAGAGGGATAGATAGTAGAGTTTGTACAGTACAAAAATCATTACGCCTATGGAATGTCCTCACTAAGATAGCAAAACAAACCTGTGTGAGTGTGTGTGTGTGTGTGTGTGTGTGTGTACAGGTTTATATTACATTGTAGTTATATTACCAAATGGTCACCTATATTGTGGGGACCAGCCAGCAGTCCCCATGGGGAAAATGGATTAATAAGCATATTAAACTATGTTTTTTTGAAAATGTAAAAATGCCGAAAGTTTTCTGTAATGGGTAGATTTAGGGGCAGGGGCACGGGCAGGGGAAGGGGCAGGGGCAAGAATATACAGTTTGTACAGTATAAAAACCATTATGCTATGGACGTAACATTATGTCTATGGTTTACTATCCCTACAAGGAGTGTGAGTGTAAGTGTGAGTTTTGTGTTTCTGCCCCTGCCATTCCCGCACAATCTTGCAACATTGTTGCAAAATTCAAGTACCAACACAGTCTATTCTTAACATTCCCGCACATTTTACCCTCTATCTTGTGGGAACCAATCTTTATTTTCTCATACTCTATCCCAGCTGCAAATTGGGGCTGGGACATAATAAATATAGCTTTGCCAGTGTGGTTCCTTATCACAACTGATCAAGATGGAGCATTAGAGAGTTTCAAAATGAAGATGAGCCCCAGGACAAGCCCATCAGCAGCCAGCTAAAGGCCCGTTAGCAGCTCGCAAGTGAAGAAATATGGATGTCAAAAAATAGTGAAATTGAATGGTCTTCTTGCCCAAGAAATGAGCCACCCCACATGGCTGACAATATAAGAATGCAACCAGGGCCAACACGGATGGCAGTTTCTCATGTGCAGGACATCAAGTCTTCTTTTGAGCTGATGCTCAATCTCATCCTCTTCTTCAAAGTCACTGTCAGACTCTGAATTTTCAGAAATGTGATCCTCACATTATGAAACCTCTTCCTCTACATCATCAAAAGCTTCTCTCTCTTCCAAAATCAATTGCAAGGCACCTGAACAGCAAATCTTTTGGCCATCTTGATCAGTTGTGATAAGGAGCCACAATATAAAACACAATATACACCAATGGCATAACATTATGACTACCTTCCTAATATTGTGTTGGTCCCCCTTTTGCTGTCAAAACAGCCCTGACCCATCGAGGCATGGACTCCACTAGACCCCTGAAGGTGTGTTGTGGTATCTGACACCAAAATGTTAGAAGCAGATCCTTTAAGTCCTATCATTTGTGAGGTGGGGCCTCCATGGATCGGACTTGTTTGTTCAGCACATTTCACAGATGCTTGATTGGATTGAGATCTGGGGAATTTGGAGGCCAAGTCAACACCTCAAACTCCTTGTTGTGCTCCTCAAATCATTCCTGAACCATTTTTGCTTTGTGGCAGGGCACATGATCCTGCTGAAAGAGGCCACAGCCACCAAGGAATACCATGAAAGGGAGTACCTGGTCTGCAACAATGCTTAGGATGGTCTGCGGCTATGCAGCCCCATACGCAACAAACTGTGATGCACTGTGTATTCTGACACCTTTCTATCAGATCCAGTATCAACTCCTTGAGCAATTTGAGCTACAGTTGCTCGTCTGTTAGATCGGACCACACAGGGCAGCCTTCGCCCCACGTGCATTAATGAGCCTTGGCCACCCATGACCCTGTCGCCGGTTCACCCCTGTTCCTTCCTTTTTGATAGAAGAGCTGCAGATGTAGATCTGCTCTGACCCAGTCGTCTAGCCATCACAATTTGCCCCTTGTCAAACGTGTTAAAATCCTTACACTTGGTCATTTTTCCTGCTTCTAACAAATCAACTTTGAGGACAAAATATTCACTTGCTGCCTAATTTATCCCACCCACTAACAGGTGCCGTGATGAAGACATAATCAGTGTTATTCACTTCACCTGTCAGTAGTCATACTGTTATGTCTGATCGGTGTACATGCATAAAGTGCAAGTAGTACATATGCAACACAGGAAAACTCTGCACCTGATGTGTTGTATAGGCTGGTATGAAAAGGCAATGAATTCAATGGGGCTGATGTGTCATCTAGAATGACATGGTTACTGTATGTGTTCAGCTTGTGTTGTGTAAACTGACCTGAATGGATTCAATTTCTAATGAAGTTCAGCAGTAGTAGTCTGGTTAGACGTAAAAAGAAATCTCACTGCATGACTGGCTACTCTCTGTTGTCTCAGACGACGACATCTTTGTCCTGTGTCAGGCACCGTAGGTTCTCTATGTGCTTTGAAAAGGAGGGGTGATCGCTGTTGGCTGCAATCAGCAACCTCACGCTATGCCGCTAAAATTTACACACTGCACCTTTAAAAATGTGGGGTAATGCAGTGATGTTTTACTTGATCAAAACAATAGTGCTAAAAATATGTTTTAGTGTAAAAGTTATGTTATAACATTACTCTGTGCATTAGCTCAGTGTCTGGTATAAGACACTTGTTGCAGATTGCAGTAAGCTAGATTGACATTAGAGTATCATATTAATAAAAGTTGGATGACTTGTTAAATGGCATGCACATAATTTTAAAATATATTGTATGGTGAGCAAAATGCTGTATTACTGTTACTACAAATAAAGCTCCTTCTGATTATGTTATGTTAGCCTCTTGACAAAATAGCACTGTCTCTGAGGCATAGTACAAACATGTTATTTGCGATAAATCAAGAAAACAAGAGATTCGCCGTGTTGAGATATATAACAATGACTAGTTTTCTGTCAATAAAAGTATGCAAACAGTTGCTCATCTGTCTAATAAAACACAGTGTATTAAAGCATCTTTGTTGTTTTCATTGTTTTCAAGGGTAACGGAAAACAAAGGTAACGCGGATATGACGTCACTGACAGGAGACACAATGATACTGGCCGTTACACTAGTTAAAATAGCTTATTTCTCTGGATTTAAATGTTGTTGGAAACATTTGGGATGTTATAAGTACACAAGTCAACAAAATATATAACATTGTTTTAGTGGTTTTTGGGATATTTTAATCCAAAAATCTTGCATATTGTGCCTTTAGCTTGCACCAGAAACTTAGTTTTTTTTTTTTTAACTTTCAGGAGCTTGTACTCATTTTTGCTACAACATTTTATTACTGATAAGACTGTTACGGCCTGTGCCTTGTGTGTGACGTCATGACTCTGTTTCTTCCTGAGAGTTTTGATTGTAGGTCCGCCTTTGTGCACCTGCTTCTAGTTGCGTGTGCTTAAATGGAGGACGCTGAGAAGACTGGAGCGAGGAGACACACCAGCAAACAAGCTTTTCTTTCCGTTTTTATTTTTTGTCTTCCTTTATATCAGTTGATTTGTTTGTCTTAGTTAAGTTAGGTATGTATTTCTTTATTATTCTTAATTTGGGTTAATTGTTGGTTATATTTGGGCATTGATTTGTTTGTTTTTTCGTATGATAGGTTACGTGTTCCCGATTTTCTTTCTTGTTCGTTGAATAAATATTTAACGATGTATTGGGTTTCACGTGTCCTTCTTTATGTTACGTTTCCCATTTTATGCCTTTAAAGTCAGGGTTCGTAACATAAATTGGGGGCTCATCCTTGATTTTTATTTTTTATTTTGTTGAGCAAATTATTATAGTGGTGCAAAACAAACTCCGGATAGGTAGAGTAAACCATGAGGACCGTGTCTAGCGCCGGCCCTTACTACGGTTTACTGATTTATTGTTTTTCTTTGTTATTTTAGTTTGTTATTTTTGGAGGTAATCCAGAGGGGAGGCTCCTCTCAATCGGTACCCTCTGAAGACTAGTTAGGTCTTATTTAGTTTTTGGCTAGGTAGGTTTAAGTCTGGAGTTGTTTGCGCTATTATATTTGTTTGTTTGTTGCTCAACTATGGCGACATTTGATTTAAATGCGTTTATAAAACAACCAAGTCTTGTAGGATTAGAAACGTGTAGAAAGGATGATTTGTTTCTTATTGCCCAACATTTTGATATACCCGTTTCTAAAACATTACATAAAAAAAACTTAAAAGCTTGTTTGGTGGCTGGTTTAGTTGGTAAAGGGGTGTTACCTTCAGAGGTTAATGTCCCGGAGAAATCAGCGGAATCGCTGGATAAGGCTCAAGCACGAACGGATGAGCTGCAGCATCAGCGTGAGAAGGGTATACTTTTTGACAGGTGGGTGAAGGCTTGTAAAGTGACTGACTACAATTCTTTGCGTGAATTGTTGCTCATTGAAGAGTTTAAGAATTGTGTTCAATGATTCAGAGAGAATCATTGAAGCTACAAGAGGATCTGCATACTGTAAGTGTTTTGCTGTCGTTTCTAGTTGATTTTAGTGCTGTATAGTTGCTTTACTGCTTGTTTACTGAGGTCACGTGGCAAATCGCGTTTGGTCTCGTTTGCTCTGAGTCAGTAAGGCGTGGTCTTCTGAACTAACGTTGTAATAAGCTGGTATAAGTGCACAGTGTACCGCGGCAGCGGACGCGGCAGCCCTCATGTGAAACCCTCCTCGTGTGAAGACCGAAGAGTGTAAAGACCAGCGACTCTACCTGTGCGACTCCACCGAGCAACGACACAGACAAGACACTTGAGTATTGCTCTTTTCTTTCTTTCCTCTTTATACAGTGTGTTCTTGTCTGTCTTTTGACTTGTTTTAGGTATGTGCTTCCAAATTCCCACTATTACTAACCCTCGTAAATCGCATGCTACACGCTGTAAGCAGCGCAACCATAACAACCTGCGTTCTTTACCCATGTCACCTAGTACATTGTTTTCTATTTCGATTGGGCTCTGGAATTGTCAGTCTGCTGTCAACAAAGCAGAGTTCATCACAGCTATTGCTACTTATTCAGATCTCCATCTCATGGCTCTGACTGAGACATGGATCAAACCAGAGGACACTGCCACACCAGCAGCCCTCTCCTATAATTTCACTTTCTCTCACACCTCACGCCAGATTGGGAGGGGTGGTGGTACTGGTTTGCTTATGTCCAATGAATGGAAGTTCAATCCTTTACCATCTCTCTCTGAAAATGGCTCATTTGAATCACATGCAATTACCATCACCTACCCTACCAAAATTCATGTTGTAGTTGTTTATCGCCCCCCAGGTCAGCTAGGTAACTTCTTGGAGGAGTTGGATGTGTTACTCTCATCCTTCCCTGAGGATGGCACTCCTCTGCTAGTACTTGGTGACTTCAACATCCATCTAGACAAACCTCAGGCTGCTGACTTCCACACGCTGCTTGCCTCATTTGATCTCAAGCGAGTGGCTACCTCAGCTACCCATAAATCAGGTAACCAATTGGACCTCATCTACACACGCTTTGGCTCCACCGACAATACACTGGTTACTCCACTACACACCTCAGACCACTTTCTCATTACTTTCACACTCAACCTGACCCCCAACTCATCACACACCCCACCACACGTCACTTTTCGGCGAAACCTACGCTCCCTCTCACCATCTCATCTATCCTCTTCGGTCTCATCCACACTTCCTCCCGCTAACCAATTCTCATCAATGGACACTAACACTGCTACTGACACTCTCTGCACCACTCTATCATCCTGCTTAGATGATTTCTGCCCCCTCTTAACCAGACCAGCCCGCGCCACCCCCTCTGCCCCCTGGCTCTCTGATGTTCTCCCTGAGCATCGGTCTAGACTCAGGGCTGCAGAGAGGAAGTGGCGCAAATCTAAAAATCCTACTGACCTTAGCTTATATCAGTCACTCCTTTCTTCTTTCTCTACTAATGTCACCAATGCTAAAACCTCCTACTATCACACTAAAATTAACAACTCAAATGACTCCCGAACACTTTTCAAAACCTTCTCTTCTCTTCTTTGCCCTCCTCCCCTCCCTCCCACATCAGTTCTTACAGCTGATGACTTTGCCACTTTCTTCACACATAAAATAACAACCATCAGCGGCCAATTCTCCACACCACACACTGACAAGAACATCTTAATTGAAAACACACAAATTCTCCCCTCCTTCTCCATGCTTTCTGAGGCAGATGTTTCCAAACTCATTCTTTCCAATCACCCTACTACCTGTCCGCTAGACCCTATCCCCACTCCTCTTCTTCAGGCCATCTCCTCCTCAATTCTACCTGCACTCACTCACATTATCAATTCCTCCCTTCACACTGGAACAATTCACACAGCTTTTAAGCAGGCTAGGATTACCCCACTGCTTAAGAAACCCACTCTGAATCCAGCTCTTTTAGAAAACTACAGACCAGTATCCCTTCTTCCTTTCATTGCTAAGACACTTGAGAGAGTTGTATTCAACCAACTGTCTACTTATCTCTCACAGAACAACCTCCTTGACAACCACCAGTCTGGTTTCAAGAGTGGCCACTCTACTGAGACTGCCCTGCTCTCAGTCACTGAAGCCCTGAGACTGGCACGAGCATCTTCAAAATCATCAGTACTCATCTTGCTGGACCTGTCTGCTGCCTTTGACACAGTGAACCACCAGATCCTCCTGTCTACACTCATGTCGAAGGGCATCACGGGAACCGCGCTCCAGTGGTTCGAGTCTTACCTCTCAGGTAGGTCCTTCAGGGTATCTTGGAGAGGTGAGGTGTCCAAGTCACATCATCTTGCTACTGGGGTACCTCAGGGCTCTGTGCTTGGTCCACTTCTCTTCTCCATCTACACGTCATCACTAGGATCGGTCATTCAGGATCATGGTTTCTCCCATCACTGTTATGCTGATGACACACAACTCTACCTCTCATTCCAACCAGATGATCCGACGGTTGCTGGTCGCATCACAGCCTGCCTGACAGCCATTTCTGCCTGGATGAAGGACCACCACCTCCAACTCAACCTTGCAAAAACGGAACTGCTTGTGATCGGTGCAAACCCAACACTTCATCACAACCTTTCAGTTCAACTTGGGTCTTCAACCATCACTCCTTCCAGGACAGCCAGAAACCTTGGAGTGGTGATGGATGATGGTCTAACCTTCACAGATCATGTTGCAGCAACGACCCGGTCCTGCAGATTTGCCTTGTACAACATCAGGAAGATTAGACCCTTTCTATCTGAACATTCCACACAAATTCTTGTCCAAGCTCTTGTTCTATCCAGACTGGACTACTGTAATGCTCTCTTGGCTGGCCTTCCAGCATGCACTATCAAGCCTCTACAACTGATCCAAAATGCTGCAGCAAGACTGGTCTTCAACAAACCGAAGAGAGCGCACGTCACTCCTCTCTTCATCAGTCTGCACTGGCTGCCAGTAGCTGCTCGCATCCAATTCAAGGCTCTGATGTTTGCTTACAGAACGACAGCTGGCTCTGCACCGCTATACCTTAACTCACTACTTCAGACTTACGCGCCCTCCAGAAACCTGCGTTCTGCAAGTGAACGGCGCCTTGTGGTGCCATCACATAGGGGCACAAAATCACTCTCACGGACCTTCTCCGGGACTGTTCCTGGCTGGTGGAATGACCTACCACGCTCTATCCGAGCAGCCGAGTCTCTAGCCATTTTCAAAAAAATGCTAAAGACGTATCTTTTTAGTCAGCACTTGACCCAGTAGTAGTAGCACTTACCTTGACTAATATTCTTCTCCTATCTGTGTATTTATTTATTAAAAAAAAAAATAAAAATTCGCTATGAGCACTTTACTGACATATCTGTGACTTCACTCAGCACTTACATACTGTTGTTCTCATGTTGATTTAATTGATTCTACTACTCTCATTTGTAAGTCGCTTTGGATAAAAGCGTCTGCTAAATGACTAAATGTAAATGTAAATGTGTTTCGGAACGAACTGCGGTTTATTTAAATGAGCAAAAGGTTAGTACTGTACAACAAGCAGCCGTTTTGGCAGACGAGTATGCTTTGTTGCATAAACCCGTGTTTGTCAAGCGTTCGGTTGATGCTGGACATGCCTCACAAAAGGAAAATGAGGTTAGTTCTTATGATGATCAAATAAAACCTAGTCCGTCTGGCCCAAAATTTCATAAAGAATGCGGCTATTGTCATGAAATGGGACATGTGATCGCTGAGTGTAGAATTTTAAAACGAAAACAAGAGCGTCCGGGTTCTTCGGTGAATCAACCTCGGGGTTCAGCATTGGTGAAAGTTTTGTCGCCGCAGCCTGTGACTTCTGAAGTTCCTGATATGTGCTTTCAGCCTTTCGTGTTTGACGGTCTTGTGTCTTTGACCGGTCGTGATGAGGATCAGAGGGCTGTAAAAATTTTAGGCGACACTGGGGGATCGCAATCTTTTATATTGTCTAATTCTCTACCTTTTGGTGCGGAGTCTGTGTGTGGCACTAGTACTATTGTACAGGGAATAGAAATGGGTTTTGTACCTGTTCCCCTTTATCGTGTTTGGGTATCGTCTGATTTGGTCTCTGGATGTTTTAACGTTGCGGTCCGTTCTTCTCTCCCTGTACCAGGCGTCGATTTTATTATGGGCTATGACATTGCTGGAGGTAAGGTAATGCCAGTTATGCACGTTACTAATACTCCACTTACTGATCCACAACCTGAATTTTCCGAACGTATTTGCTGTTAGTGCGGTTACGACACGTGCGCAGGCAAAACATTTAGATAAAGAAAATGAAATAGATCTAGGTGACTCTGTTTTTAAAGAGATTCTGGAGAAGGAAGTATTTTCTGAGTCTTCAGAGGCTCCTAGATTTATTTCGAAATCTATCTGTCCAGGTTCTGATGTTTTTTTTTGCCTATTTCCTGTAGCGCTCTTACAGAGGCTCAGAAGAGTGACCCAACACTTGAAAAATGCGTCTTAGTGCTGATAGTGACATGTTACCGTCGCGTAACCATCAGTTCTATTGGAGTAACACTGTGTTAATGTGTCGCTGGAGTGCTCACTCCTTGTGTGAGGATGTTCAGAATGAATGGAATGTGGTCCATCAAATTGTGGTACCTTTTCAGTTTCGACAGCATATTTTAAATCTGGCTCATGATCTCCCTTGGTCTGGACACCTTGGTGTGACCAAAACATATAATTGGGTGCTGCAACACTTCTTTTGGCCCGGTTTAAAAGCTGATGTGTCCCGAAATTGTAAAAATTGCCATACTTGTCAAATTGTGGGGAAGCCCAATCAAATTGTGCCACCTGCTCCCCTTCGTCCTATTCCGGCTCTAGGTGAGCCATTTGAACGAGTTCTTGTCGATTGCGTTGGTCCGCTTCCATGAACAAAATCTGGTTCACAGTTTATTTTAACTATTATGTGCACGGCCATGCGGTTTCCGGAAGCAGTACCGCTGCGGAAAATAACTGCTAGAGCTGTCATTAAAGCTTTGACAAAATTTTTTACCACGTTCGGATTGCCTAAAACGGTTCAAACTGACCAAGGTTCGAATTTTTTATCTAGAGTTTTTCGAAGTGCTCTGAGAGCTCTAGGAGTGTCCCATGTTGTGTCCAGCGCCTATCATCCTGAATCGCAGGGTGCTCTAGAGCGCTGGCATCAAACTCTGAAATCTGCTCTGCAAAATATTGCATGGAGACTGATAATGAATGGGATGAGGGCGTTCCTTTAGTTTTATTTGCTCTTTGTGAAGCGCGACAGGAATCACTTGGTTTTAGCCCGTCCGAATTGGTTTTTGGACATAACGTACGTGGTCCTCTAAAGGTTTTAAAAGATGAATTCTTCACCACTAATCCGTCTGAGAAAAGCAACGTGCTTGATTTTATTTCTCGTACCCGTGAGCGTTTACAAAATGCTTGTGCTGTTGCAAAAGAAGCGCTCTCTCGGTCACAAAAGAAAATTAAGGGTTGCTTTGACAAGCGAGCTGTTGTACGCAATTTTAAGGCGGGCGAGAAAGTTTTAGTGTTGCTTCCTGCGCCTGGTTCTGCTTTGGCTGCACGGTTTGCAGGACCATACGTGATTAAAAGTAAACTGAGTGATACGGATTATATAATCCATACCCCAGAACGCAGACGAAAGACGCGGTTATGTCATGTGAATATGTTGAAGCCTTACCTGTGTCGTGCTGGTAAAACTGAGGCAAGTAACCTTTCCGAGTGTAAATTCCAGGCAGAGCGAGTGTCCATGTTGTCTCACACTCTCGCGAGTGAAGATGTAGATGACGGTTTGTCCATGTCTACAGAATTGTTGAATGGTGGTCGTTTGAAAAATTCTGAAATTCTGGAATATTGCCATCTCAACTGTCACTAATGATCAGCGACAAGATGTGACTGATTTGGTGAAAAGTTTTCCTAACCTGTTTAATGATGTACCCTCAGGTACTCCTGTCATCCAGCATGACATTGAGGTGGACGACGCCCGTCCAATTAAACAGCATGCGTATCGCTGTCCAGTAAGTAAGAGGGAGGTCATGAGGCGTGAAGTGGAGTATCTGGTTCAAAATGGTTTTGCCAAAAAGAGTAACAGTCCTTGGAGTTCACCGTGTGTCTTAGTGCCTAAGGCAGACGGGTCGCTCCGTTTTTGCACAGATTTTCGAAAGGTGAATTCTGTTACAGTGCCAGATGCTTTTCCTTTACCACGTATAGAGGACTGTATTGATAATCTTGGCACTGCTCAGTACATTACAAAATTAGATCTTTTAAAAGGATAGTGGCAGGTGCCTTTAACTGAACGTGGCTCTGAAATTTCCGCCTTCGTGACTCCCGATTCTTTTCTCCAATATACGCGGATGGCGTTCGGGCTCCGAAATGCACCCGCTACTTTCCAGCGGTTGATGTCTATGGTGCTGGGTGACCTCCCAAACTGTAATGTTTATCTGGATGAAGTGGTTATCTATTCTCCTACCTGGGCTGATCACATTTCTTCGCTGTATGATGTGTTTGGTAGATTGGCTACCGCTTCCTTAACGTTAAATCTAGCGAAGTGCGAGTTTGTGAAAGCTTCTGTTACGTACCTCGGGAAAAAGGTTGGAAATGGCGAAGTACGTCCTTTTGAGGCAAAAGTAAATGCAATTATTGCGTATCCTGTGCCTACTACACATCGTGAGTTAAGGCGATTCTTGGGGATGACCGGTTACAGATGCTTCTGTAAAAACTTTTTGACTGTCGTCGCTCCATTAACACAACTGTGTAGTCCAAAAGTTGCTTTTAACTGGACTGATGAATGTCAAAATGCATTTTTATGTGCTAAGTCTCTTCTTTGTAGTGCCCCTGTTTTGTCTGCTCCTGAGATGGATCGCCCGTTTAAACTTGAGGTCGACGCCAGTGCAACCGGAGTTGGATATAATCATAACCAACGGTTGATGCGCTGGGCTCTAATGGCTCAACATTATAATGTGGAGATCCGTCACAAGAGGGGATCTGATAATATCGTTGCAGATGCTCTTTCACGGGGATAAGTAAGTTAATGTAACTTCATTTTTTTTTTTTTTTTTTTTTTTTTTTATTCTTTGCTTGTTAATGCTTCACCCAGAACCTGTCTCTTTGTATTCGACTAGGTTCTTCTTTTAGGTGAGGGAGTGTTACGGCCTGTGCCTTGTGTGTGTTGTGTGACGTCATGACTCTGTTTCTTCCTGAGAGTTTTGATTGTAGGTCCGCCTTTGTGCACCTGCTTCTAGTTGCGTGTGCTTATATGGAGGACGCTGAGAAAGACTGCAGCGAGGAGACACACCAGCAAACAAGCTTTTCTTTCTGTTTTTATTTTTTGTCTTCCTTTATATCAGTTGATTTGTTTGTCTTAGTTAAGTTAGGTATTTATTTCTTTATTATTCTTAATTTGGGTTAATTGTTGGTTATAATTGGGCATTGATTTGTTTGTTTTTTCGTATGATAGGTTACGTGTTCCCGGTTTTCTTTGTTGCTCGTTGAATAAATATTTAACGATGTATTGGGTTTCACGTGTCCTTCTTTATGTTACGTTTCCCCTTTTCTGCCTTTAAAGTAGGGGTTCGTAACAAAGACAATCTTATTTTCTTGATTAATATTCTTTGGTAATTAATCAAGCAGACTTGCTGGAATATTATATATTCAAATAACCCCTAAAATGTCTCTTACGTAAAGAGTAACTGCTGAATTTGTTAACTTTCAGAGGGGGTGTATTCATTTATTCTGAGTACTGAATAGCACTTTCATAATTCATAATTTGAATAAAAGTTTTGTTTTTCATGCTGCCAAGAGGACCAACAGATAACCATAACCATGATAACCATAGCAATGGACAGGACAAATAATGTATCTCAAAAATAAGCAATGTAAAATGCACTAATAAATAAATAGAAAAATGTCCAGAATTTTCTTATGGTGACAACTATTTGTTATAAGTCAGCAGCACATTCAAGCCCTCACAATGTTTTTGAAATGCTGTTGCTATTACTTGTAAAAGTAATGACTTAACCTTGTAACCTTGTAAATTTCTCATTGCACATTGCTATCTTTGTTCTGGTGGTGCTTAGCAGCCTTGCTTACACATTACATCTGCTTTGTAAGACAATCCTCACTAATTTCAAAAGCACCCTCAATGATTTGATTCTGGAACTGGGCCTGAACTAACACTTTTTATTTCACTTATATGTGTGCATGTGTATGAGAGAGCTAAAGGTCTAACATATCACCTATTTTACTGGTTGTAGCAATTTTACACTGGTTAATACAGCAGTTATAGCAGATATAAGTGGTCCATGAATGTACTCACGCCCTCAGAGATGAAGGTACTAAACCTTGGCAGCATCTGGTACAGCCCTGGGTCTGTTGCTATGCTCTGCAGTGCCTCCTGGTGGCATAATTACAGCACCAAATGACAAAATGAAAAATAGAGGGACAAAGTTACTTTAAATGTCTTTAAATGTTTTTGTTTTAGGTGGTGTTCTGTCAAACTTGCTTGTATATCATAATGCAGAAAGATATTAAAAATACAGCAAAATGTCACAGGGACTAACATTTTAGGGAAATAATGCAAAATACAGTTTAATGGCTGATAAATTTTACATTTACATGTGCTGAAGGTTATTTTGGACCCTGCACACACACAAACACAAACATACCGCTCTTTTGGCTTCACAAGATCCTACACAAGCTTCAGTGATCTCTTTATAGTACAGTTGCTGTTCCACAGAGAGCTCGTGTGTGCTACGCGGCTTCATCCGCATCTTTTCCTTTCCTAAAAAAACAAAAAAAACACAAGAGAAAGGTGTGAGTAAGATTGGAAAGTCAGTAGAATAAAATTAACTAAAACACCAGAGATACAATTGCAATCAAAATTATTCAACCCCACAGACACCGTAACAATTCATAAATGTAAGCTTTAAAAAAAAAAAAACAAAAAAAAAAAAACATATATAGCACTTTGGTGGCATATTAAATGATAATAACTATAAAGAATGTAAAATGTTTGAGTTGTAGTATTTTTTCATAATGCAGCTATGTCATAATTATTCGACATTTTAAGTTTTTAAATAACTTACTAGTATGATATGGTACAAAATTGTGATAAACCTCAATTAATCAAAGCTTTTGGTAACAAAGGTTTTTGTAACCCTATAACCACTTTATTAGATTAAGTTGTAGCATATGCATAAATTAAGCTCATGCATGTGCTGAAGTTGATTAGCAAATATGGCCAAAATAAAATAGCTCTCATACAAGCTAAGAGAAAAAGGTTATGGCTACAGAAAATTTCCAAGACACCAAAGTTCCCAGAGACACAGTTGGCAGCATCGTTTGTAAGTTTAAAATGTATGGTACCATAGCAAATGGAAGGGGGAAAAAAAAGATTGTGGCAAGCTGGGTGAGGCCAAGAGTCCTGGGAACAGAGCGAGGCCGGTGGAAAGAGTGCTAATGAGCCTGAGTGTCACAGAGAAACTCCAGAAGGATAAAGGGAGAAGCTACGACAAGATGAGAGAGGACCAGGTTTGGACTTAATGTTGGTGTTTTGTTCTAGTTTAAGCAGCAGTTATCTGTGAGGTTGTGCTGCTTTATTTTGTTTTGTTGTTTGTTCATTTTATGATTAAAGTTACACTGATTGTTTGCCAGTTCCTGCCTCCTCCTCCCCTGAGCCTTTAACATTGCTACAAAGATGTTTAATCAGAGCAGCTGAGAAAAAAAAAAAAAATTATTTACTTCCAAAGACTTGCTATATAAAAAAAAGAGAAACACTTAAAAATAATGGTTCTTTATTGGCATTGATGGTAATCATGAAGAAGCTTTAAAGGATTAGTCCACTTTCAAATAAAATTCAACTAAATAAAATGAATAGACCTTTCTTGCACAAAAGACACACGATTCCCCTTTAAACTCTTGTAGCTTGACCTGTGCAAAGTAACTGGGATGGTTATATTACGGAACGAACGCAGCGGCAGTTTCGTTTTTTTTCCGTAAGTAGAATAGGGAAGGCATAGGACATACAGCGTAAGCTTTTTGAAGAATACGGAAAGAGGAAGCACGAGCAAGGTGATCATTTGTGTTTATAAAGCATAAACCGATCGTTTCACTAGATAAGACCTTTATTCCTTGTATGGTATCGTTTAAAGCCCTTTGAAGCTGCACTGAAACTAATTTTGACCTTCAACCGTCTGGAGGCCACTGAAGTCCACTATAAGGAGAATAATCCTGGTATATTTTCATCAAAAACCTTAATTTCTTTTCGACTGACGAAAGAAAGACATGAACAACTTGGACATGGGGGTGAGTAAATTATCAGGAAAATTTTATTTGAAAATGGACTACTCCTTTAACATCCATGGAACCTTTCCATTGCACAAATGGTTCTTTATAGTGGAAAAGGTTCTTTAGATTATAACATATACTTTTCACACACTCTTCGAAGAAATGTGTAGAAAAATCACATATATTATGTGCAGCACTTGTGTCTATATTACATAAAACTGTGTTGGAAGAATTCAGTTGTTTTACACATAGTTATGTGTAGTTTTAAAATTAACACAACCTGTGTGTTTGTTCACAGCATCAAACACAATCCGTGTAGCCAAGAATATCCACAATGTGTTAATATTACATGTTTACACATCATTGTGTGAATCTCAGAGGTATAGTGAAAACCAGTCCTCCAAGACCAAGACCTTTCAAGACCAGAGGTGTGGTCAAGACCAGACCGTCCAAGACCAAAACAAGACCATTCAAGAGTGGATTTAATGAGATAATTAATCAAGTGATGATTGTGCATTAGTGACGAACACTTGCTGTTAACAAGCAGAATCACAGAAGAAAAGATGAGCAACAAGAACAGAAAAAAGAGAAGAGGCGAGCAGAAAACAAACAACTACAACTGACCTCCAGCCACAGCCTTATGCTGCGTTCACACCGAACGCGTCTGGGGCGTAAAATTCGCACCAGACGCGTCTAGTTGGACGCTTGAACATTTTGAAGTCAGACGCTTCAGACGCGCGTAAAATTCGCAACATGGGAGGGGCTTTCATCTCTTTCTGCACAGATCCTCTGATTAAACACATAATCACATAAAAACTCACTTGCCTATAACATTCTACTAATCCTAAAGACCTTGATTAGCTGGTTCAGAAGTGTTTGATTAGGGTTGGAGCTGAACTCTGCTTGATACTGGCCCTCCAGGACCGGAGTTGTCCATCCCTGCTGTCACATAATCTACAGTTGGAAACCTGTAGCGGCAATTTAACTCGGTTATGCCGGCCGACTTTTGCTAGCTAGAAGGTGGGCTAGTATCAACGGCTAAAATCATGCAAAAAGTTTTACAACTAACCAGATTGTCCGATTTCTTCGCTTATTCTCTTCCAGGCAAGGTCCTTTTTATTCCTGTCTCGATAAAAATATAATGACACATCATAGAGCTCAGGGTGGCCACACACAGCGACATCTTTGTTCTGCTCTCCACCACTGATCACATCATAAACACGTTACTACCAAAGCAGAGTCCCTGATTGGTTAACACGCCGCAAATTTACGCCAAAGTTCAGATTTTTCAACTCGGGCGTTTGGGCGTCAGACGCTCAATTCGCGCGTCAGCCGCGTGAACGCTCAATTCGCGCCGCGCTAGATGCTTGATTCGCGCCGCAGGACACCTAGACGCATGTTTAATTTGACTTGTAATTGCAATTGTAATTGTAATTGCACTGCAACATGTAAATCAGATGCCTCAGACACCCCAGACGCGTTCGGTGTGAACGCAGCATTACAATAGATGAAATCAAGTGAAGACGAAAGAACATTAAATCTATCAAGATCTCAGTAGAGGATGATTAAACAACTCTAAAAACAGCATTACCGGCATCACTTAAGTCTAACTGGTTTGACTCTATTTCTGTCATACATCTACAAAAGTTCTCATTGAAAAATAACAGTGGCTTAGATATTGATGTTTCATTGAAAATGTTTGGTCAACATTATGGAGATCGTGTTTGTTTTATTTGGGCTCTTGACCCTTCACTTTTACAACATTAGTTTAGTTTTGTATAATTTTTATAACAGCCCTATTATTCTTCAGCTTGAGATCCAATAGTGTTGTGACAATCAGATAATCTGGAGGATTACAAAGACACATTATGCACAGATAGTTTTGAACTACTGCATAATTTAGACACACAAATAAATTAAGAATCAGTGTTTGAATCTCAACAATGGTGACTAAACATCACAAAACAACAACTAAAGTCACAACAAAACAATAAAATAAAATCAAATAGTAAGAAAATAAGAACATAAGACAATTCATCTGCATAATTTGTTCATGCTGCAATGCATGCTAGGAGTCATGGATGAGATTTTTACTATGCTGGTACCCAGCATGCATTGCAGCATTAAGCATTTTGTTGATTATCACCATTGTTGAGAGATTTATATACTGATTGTTGATGTCTATGTCTCAATGATAAAGTTGTAAGAAACTGTAGTCTGCCTCGACCCAGATTCCACTCCAAAGTATATTTTAGAATGAACTCATCCCCAAAATGGCTTAAAGGTACAATTTGTGATATTTTTTTCCGCTAGAGGTCGCTAGAAGCCTATTCAAAACAAAGGCGTAGTTTGATGACGCCAAGTTTTAGAGCAGAAACTTGGGACATGTGGTCTCCATCTCAACGGACGGTGCAAAAGAATAGGGATTGGAGTCTGGAAGAACTCATGTTCGTGGATGCGATTATTAACTTTACTGTAGTATGAAGCAGAGCAGGACCGAGTGTTGCGGGAGCTGAACGAGGAGCTGGAGCGATTGATCAACACACGCCTCACAAGCAGCGGGACTTTTATTATGACACAGTCGCCGGCGCCGCTTCCGCTTTTCCGGTCATGAGTTTACGGGAGCTGTCCTTGTGGACAGAACCAGCGGCAGATGGTAAACAGTAATTATGTCCCATAAATAAGTAACACAATCCACCATAAAACGTGCAAGAAGTAAATAAGGAACTGCTTGAAGCAAGCTAGTGGTTTGCTGGACGCTAGACACTACTTCCACATTTGTCCACGGCACTGTTGTCATGTGGTTTCTACGTCAGTAAAGGCGGTAACAAAGGTAACTGACGTCATTGACAGGCGACTGCACTGCCCCGTGTCACTGTTTAGAATGGGAATTTTCTCATGATTTACAAGTAGTTGAAAACATTAGAGATATTGTTTGTAATCAGCTGGACAAAATATATAACACTAGCCTAGTGGTTTTTGGATATTTTACTGCAAAAATTTTACATATTGTACCTTTAAAGGTGGTAAAGAGGGTGTTTTTTTTATACATTTTTGCAATATTACTTGAAACTTTCTTTACTAACTGATAAAAGACTATTTATTAGGTGCACTGAAAGGAATAATATTAATATACATCATCTGTGCACGAGGTAGGGCCTTAAAAACATCAGCCAATCGTTTACGCGATCATCACGGATTGGCCCTCTGGCTTGTCAATCACTGCCATGACGTTCCTTGTGAGAGACGTGCGCTGCTGCGCACTACAGTAACTTTCCACACTCCACAGGTGCCGCATGCAGTGTTTTTGTCAGAAGACAGGAGTAACAACTGCAGATTATGAGTTACCTGCGGTGAGTCCGACATAATGAATCCACTAACACGACACAGCGAATGCCGGTGGTAAACAAACACTCGTGTTCCAATACTCGTGCATGAGTTTTGGGAGGCGTTCCCTCGAAATTTTAAAAACTCACTAACAGTCTTTGGTTTCTCAGTCGACGAAAAGATCCTCTTTAGCACAGAGAAGAAGAAAGTCAACAGTTATGTTGTTTCTGTAACCCTTTGGGTTGATCACATCCTGAGCAAATGGTCATCAATTGTAGAATAGGAATGGACAGAACCATCTCAGACAATGGGGTGTGTCACAACTTCATTAACATACAGACCACAGCTGTTAATTCATGAGCAACTACATTTACATGAAGAGTGGTAAACTGTAACAGGATAAAAGTTTTGAGATTTGGATGTTCTGGGTTCATTCCGACTCCGATGAACCCAAGGTGCTACATGTACTTTGTCACTGCTATGCTGCAATAAATTTTATCAAGATCTTCAATGTCCTCCTCATTTTTTCTTATACAGTAGTTCAAAACTTTCTCTGCACAATGTGTTTTAAAAATCTGTCAATTCGTATTAACAATGCTGGATCTCGTGCTGTAGAATCACTGGGCAAATTTAATGGATAAAGCAAAATTAATTAAACCCTGACCTATATAATTGTATGAAATATTGGATGAGATCAGTAAATCAGGTCACAGATTTTGTTGTTCAAACGCCCAGTCTTGCCCGACTCTCTGTGACCCCATGTAATACAGCAGCCTGGCCTCCTGGTCTTCCACTCCCTCCTTGAGTCTGCCCAAATTCATGTTCATTGCATCGGAGACACTATCTAATCATCTCATCCTCTGCCTTCCCCTTCCCCAATCCCAGCAAGTATTTGAGCTTTAGCTTCAGTATCTGTCCTTCCAATGAACAGTCAGGTTTGATTTCCTTTAGGACTGACTGATTTGATCTCTTGTGAGTCCCTTGGACTGCAAGACCACATGAAACCATCAATTCTTCAGCGCTCAGCCATTACTTATGATCCATCTCTCACAGACATACATTACTACTGGGAAAACCATAGCTTTGACTATATGATGCAGGAACTACAATACATTGGTTAATACATAACCAACATCATCTGATCATATTTTCTCTTGGTGTTTCTTGCTGTAACAAATGTGATTTATAAACACTCAGTTACAGCAGCCAAAGAAAAAAAATAATGTTTAAGGGTTTGTTTAAGAGCCTAACTAAAGCAAACACTGATCAATGGGGACTTCAAACCAAACTATTATTTTCAATAAAACATCAACACCTAAACCACTGTAAATTCTCAATAACAACTTGTGTACACATATAAAACCAAACTGTTTTGTAATAAGTGAAGCTAGTAATGCTATTGTGGAGTTGTTTAATCATCCTCTGTTAAGACCTTGAGAGATTTTTACAAGATGTAATTTAAGTCTCGAGTGTCCCCAGAATGTGTCTGTGAAGTTCCAGCTTAAAATACCTCACAGATCATTTATAAATTCATGGTGTAAATAACCATTTCTGACTACAATCAAGAACAGGCTGTTTTCGTGCATGTGCCTTTAAATGCAAATGAGCTGCTATGCCCCGCCCCCTCTCTACGATCACAGTTCCTGCCTCAATCAGATTGTTGACATGGTTGTCACTACAGCTGCTCAAGCGCAGAGAAAATGGCGTACAGCGTACAGCTTGCTGAGGGCGGAAACTATGGTAATACAGGACCAGTCATTGGCTATGGGCGGGGCATGAGGAAGGTGACGTCACATTACTCAGAGAATCAAAACGGCTTGTCTAATGAGACTGCTTTGGTTTAATGGGTATTTAAAAAAAAAAAAAGGAGTAGGTGGATTTTTATCATTGTAGGGTGGTTGTGTTCACACACTGCCAACACACATTTATTTCGAAACACATTTATAATGTCTTCTTTTATCCACAGTTGATTTCATCTAAGGCTGTGGCTATAAATCAGCTGTAGTTCTTGTATTTCTGCTCATCTCTTTTTTCTGTTCTTGTTGATTCTCTTTCCTTCAGTGATTCTGCTTGTTAATAGCAGATAACCTTCCTGACACATTAACTGTGTTAAAATCAATAACACAGTGAATGTGTAAAAAATTAACACAACAACCGATGTCCCAAAACTCTTTGATGTGTAACCCAGGTGGAGTCGGTTTTTAACACTGGATGTTACAAAGCGACCTTTGCAAATCCATTTGCTCTTCATGTTCTGAAGTAGCACGAGTGCTTGAAATACGTCAGAAATGGGGCATCAGTTTACTGTTGGGAATTTATCATGTTGCGTCATGACACATCCAGTGTAGACTAGAGCCCGACCGATATGGATTTTTGGGGGCCGATGCCGATATTAACTTGAAAAGAGCCGATTTATGAGCCGATATTTTGATTTTGAAAATAAACTGGATATTAGACCCATTTCCTATAAACTACACTTACACAACATTCAATAGCAAAATATCTGCCTGTTCTATGTATGTGGGCTGTATAAACCATTTTCCAGAAGGGATTATGTTAAAAAAAGCCTCAGATTCTCAATGACTAAACAATTGCACATCAAAAGTATATATTTTTAATGACCAAAAAGCAGTCTGGTTTTAAACATTTAACAGTTTTACTTACTTCCAGTTGAAGCTGGTTTTAACAGTCTGTGTACAGAATATTTAGAAGTGATAATGATAGGACCGTTAGCTAGAACTACCACACTGTTTTTATATACAGTGTATGAACTAAATCTACAATCATGGCGTACCGCAAGTCTGTGAGGCCCCCCCGCAAAGAATGAGATTGGGCCCCTCCCACAAGCAGTGATGTCATGTGTTCAAATTTGTTGTGCACCTGCGTCCATCTGCCCCACAGTTTACAAAAACTGATTTAACAGTGAATCATGTGGTGAATTATCATTGCATTGATTCATTTGATGTTATCGAATAATATTATCCTAGCTAATGTTTAGTGATTTTGATATCGTAGACTAAAATACCGGCAGGAATAAATATTTAGGATAATTTATTCATTAAACCCAAAGGAGCGCCAAGAGAATTGATAACAGCCGCAACGAGCACTGGCCACGATTTCAGAAACAACACATTCCAGCGGATAGATCGCCTCTTATTTAACACAGACCTACACATTTCTTATCAAATGGAGATGTTTCTTTCTATTAGGTACAGTTATTCGCCAAGTTTAAATTAATGTTTGAGACGTTTCAGAAAGATTCTGGCGGAGAGAAAAAAGTAGACCATTTGTAGTCTTGCACTAATCTGTAGGCCAGGTGGACAACTCCGGTCCTGGAGGGCCAGTGTCCTGCAGAGTTTATCTCCATCCCTGATAAAAACTCACTTGCCTATAACATTCTACTAATCCTAAAGACCTTGATTAGCTGGTTCAGGTGTGTTTGATTAGGGTTGGAGCTAAACTCTGCTTGATACTGGCCCTCCAGGACCGGAGTTGTCCATCCCTGCTGTAGGCTATCGCCCAAAATGACGGAAGGCCTGTTTTAAGTTGTTTCAGCTGTCATGAGGAGAAAATCAGAACGCGCCGGCGCTTTCATCGGCCAGAGGGATAAAAATGTAGCCAATTTAGTTTCATATATATTTAAATATTGGGCTATTGCCTAATATATTTTTTGTAAGATGTCACCAATGTTGATTATGAAAAGTGAATAGTCGGGAGACATATGCAGCGGGTTAGACATTAAGTTTTGTTTTATAGTAAGTCTTTCTTTAAAGTGAATTTCGTTTTGTAGAAATTGTATCTTAATTTCAATCAATGTTTCATCAACCAATTGCCTATATTTAATAAATAAGGATAAACCAAGAACGTCGGGTGTGGAATGGATTGTGTAGGCTAACAAACGAACTCATGTTTCTGCGCAGCCTTTGAATAAGGCTGACGCAATAGATGTTTTTCTGTTTTTATTAAATTTTTTATTACTTTATTAGATGCCTTTATTACTTAATTAATTGATAAGATATTTTTGGTCTAACAATATATTTTTTGCTGGTCTAAATTCTAAGTTAGACACAAATTTGCGTATAGGTGTGTATATAAGGTTCCCTTCTAGACAAGAACGTAAATTGCTGTTTCGGCCGCACATTTTCAGTAATTTCGATCGGTGCATCAAATGATGTATAGGCCTAAACTAAATTCATGTAGTTACAGTAAAATAATAAAGAAATAACTAGACTTATTGGCTAGGCTACATTTGGAAAAGAACTTAAAACATTCCGGTAGCTGACCATTATCAGAGCTGGCGATGGGGTAGCCTAAATACATTTGGGCAATATATAATAATATAAATAGGCCTAACAATAATAATGTCTCAGCTATGACCGAACATATTTATTTGTCTCGGCACACATCCGCTAACAGTAGCACAGCGCATCAAAGCTTGCTGTTGTGTTGGCAAAACAGCGATGGAAACAACAGTGAATTTTCCCCCTTTTGTGGTAATTTAGCACTAGTTTCTATGATCTTCTGCTTGTATTTTTGGGCTTCAGTTGGATGCTTTATTTTTATCTTTAGTCAATTGAGTTCAGTTCTAAAAAAAGGCTATAAAGTAGTCTAGCCTAAATAGGTGAATCTGCGACGGGGCCCATCATAGGGTGGGGGCCACCACGCACCGCGGGGGCTGCGGGGGTGTCCCGTACGCCACTGATTTCACATGACGAACGACAGACTCACCATCAAAAGAGTACATCTCTGTGGCTCGGCTGATAGCTTTCTTCTGTAGTGGATTTCTGGCGCTGTTGTCAACTGGGGAGTTGCAGAGCTCCCTCTGGTGGGCAAACTATGCAACACTCATAACATGAGTGAAGCATGAGACTCTGTTTCTCATGTTTCATCGGCCGTTATAAACGCAGATGCCGATTTAAATGCAATTAGCTCATATCGGCCGATAATATCGGTCAGGCTCTAGTGTAGACAGCATCACTTATTTTAATGCTTTTGTCACGTCCTGCCGTTTGCATCTGGTGTGGACACACTGCAAGATTAACACAACAAGTGCTGTCCCAAAACTAACACACTGACATGTAAGAATTTAACACAGTTAAAAAAAAAAGTTGTTGTGTTAAAAAAAAAATTGTGCTTTTAATAACTGTTCACTGAAAGGTTCTTTGGGGAACCAAAGATGGTTCTTCTATGGCATCACTGTGAAAACCTCCATTTGGAACCTTTATTTTTTAAGAGTGTAAAAACACTAAACATGCACTGACTTAATGTTTGTAAACCTCGACAAACGACACTATTGAACAAGAGAACATAAAGGCTGGCTTGAATTTGCTAAAAGGAAATAGGAAAGGCATGTGGGAGTTCTGGAAGAATGTTTAATGGAGTGATGAGACCAATCGGGAACTTTCTATACCCATGAATCAGCAGTATGTATGGCACAAAAAGGCATGGCTTATGACAGAAGAACACCATCCTTAGGGTCAAACGTGGAGGTGGGTATGTCTTGTTATGAGGGTGCTTTCCTGCTGCAGGAAGTGAAAATTTTGACCATGTGACCAACATAATGGATTCTTTGAAGTATCAGGATATTTTGGCAAAGTTTGTGATGATTCAGTATGTAAACTGTAGCTTTACTGGAACACTGGACTTTCCAGCAGGACAATGATCCGAAGTATACATCCAAATCTACCTAAGCTTGGTTCTTGGAATGTTCTTAAGTGGTCTGCTCAGTCTCCAGATTTAAATTCCCTTGAAAATCTTTGGTGAGATTTGAAAAAAAGCAGTGGCATCATGGAAACCAAAGGATATCAGTGAGCTGGAATCTTTTGCACATATATTCCTAATTGCCTAATATTTCAGTAGACATATGTCAGAAATTTGTAAGCACTTATAAACAATGTTTATTTAGGGTTATAATGAGTAAATGATTCTCTACAAAATTACATTTTGGGGGGTTGAATAATTTTGTATATGGATGTTTATAGCCATATTTAACACATTTTTTTTTTTTTTTAATTTAACTCAGTAACTCAACCTTATGTTCTCACAATCACTCAAATGTGTATTATAATCTTTCTATGATGGTTTACTTATGCTTTACTTGAAGTGTTTTCATACAATTTGAACCAACTGAATGTCTTGCAGGTCAGGGGGGTTCAATAAATTTGATTGCAACTGTACCTTTTAAACTGAACTATTTTCTGACCTTTGACTTCAGCAGAGGTTGCACCCTGACTCTTAGACTGGATAGAGCCTTCCTCTTCCTGTCCAGGTTTGACAGCTTTAAGCGGCTCTGTAGACTCTGCCTTCTGCTGCTCTTTAGGGGCTGAGTGAGATGGAGAAAAGGGGTACGGATAAATAAATCACAAAATTATTTAATGTATTTTTAATGTAATAGGCTAGAAATGGGATACTAGTGAACTGCTACATACTTGTGTGGTATATACTGTCTACTTTTTTTTTTTTTTTAAAGGGTTAGTTCACCCAAAAATGATATCATTTATTATTCACCCTCATGTCATTCAACACCCGTAAGACCTTTGTTCATCTTCGGAACAAAAATTAAGATATTTCTGATGAAATTCAATAGCTCAGTGAGGCCTGCATAGACAGCAATGCCACAAACTTCTTTCAGTGATTCAGTGATTTGTGTGTCAAACTGCTAAAATGCTGAAATTACATGACTTTGGTGCTCTAAATCACTGATTCGAAACAAAAGATTCAAAGCAGTGTTTTGAAATCGGCCATCACTAGATATTGTTGAAAAGTCATTATTTTGTTTTTTTGCCAAACAAAAAAATATTCTAGTCACTTTCTAATATTAAAGTCCCTGTGAACCGGAAGTCGCAAATGACTTTTATTCAGTGTTGTGATGTATTTCCAAGTGAAACGGAATATTGAAAAGAGGGCAGGGTTTTACTTTAGTGCTCCTCCTCTCCATCTCTTGCTCATAGCAGACTAACGGTTGGAGGGGAGTGGTTTAAGCGTTTTCAACCCAAGCAGTCAAACTGATGTCATCTGAGAAGGAATAGCATTCTAGACCGGAAGTAACTTTTCAGATTTTGATTAAAGATTATCATGAAAAACAATTTTTTTTCAGTGCATTAACTTGCATGGATTAATTATCCAGCACAAGACTAGTAATATAAGCTAACAAAGTAAATAGGGTTCATTTTGATTTCATGACGACTTTAAGGTTGAACCACTGTACTCGCATGAACTGTTCTGAATATGTTTTGAGTACCTTTCTGGATCTTCAGAAGTTCGGTGGCATTGCTGTCAGGCCTCACTGAGCCATCGGATTTCATCAAAAATATTTTCATTTGAGTTCCAAAGATGAACGAAGGTCTTACAGGTGTGGAACGACATGAGGGTGAGTAATTAAAGGATTAGTTCACTTCAGAATTAACATTTTCTGATAATTTACTCACCCCAATGTCATATTCATGTCTTTCTTTCTTCAGCCGAAAAGAAATTAAGGTTTTTGAGGAAAACATTCCAGGATTTTTCTCCATATAGTGGACTTGTCCACATTCACAAGACATCAAAAAAAAAAAAAGCACTCAAGACTTGCAAACTCGGGTTTAATTTGGGTAGTGCTAGAGCCTATACACCTGTCTGTATAATAACTAAAATAATGTTTATATATTTTCTGGCTAGTTTACTTTAGTTTATTATAATACACCATACTTTCACCCAAACTGAATAATTAAAAACAAGTCTAAATGGGTAAATCTTCTATAAATATTTTTTATTCTTAATTTTCTTTTCTAACATACTCCAATTCTTGTTAAAACACACATGCTTATTCTGTGCTTTTTGAGAACTTTTTGTGTGAAATCATTTTTATTTTGTCCATCAAAAGTGTGCTTTCACTTTAATTGAGCATCAGCAGCACAGCAAAAATAGACCCACTTCACTGCTGCTCATGCGACGCTCCTGCTTGACGGAGCGCTGTTCCTGCTCCCGGTGTGAATGCACCCATTGGTTAACATGCACGGCAAAAAAAATTATGCGTCGCAAATGCTTGCGGTGTGAAACCAGCACAAGTCAAATGGCATTTAAAAAAAAAGGTAAAACAGCAATGTCGGATGATTTTGAAGTTGGAGGAGAAAATGGGATGAGAGTTTTTTGCCCTACCGCGCTACTTCCGTCTACGTCACGCATGACCTTTCCAACGTGATTATGCTTCATCGCAGAGCTAGTGCAAGACGAGCATTTGTGGTTAAAAAGTACACAATTTTTTTTTTTTTTATTTTTAGAAAATGAACGATCTTTTCATTAGATAAGACCCTTATTCCTTGGCTGGGATCATGTAAAAAGCCTGTAAAAATCCTGGAATGTTTTCCTCAAAAAATAAGTTATTTTTGACTGAAGAAAAAAAGACAAACATCTTGGATGACAAGGGGGTGAGTAAATTATCAGGAAATTAAGTTTAGGGCGGCTGTGGCACAAACCTTACATTGGTTGGTGGTCTAATAAATTTGTTAAGCACTGTATATACAGTGGGGAAAAAAAGTATTTAGTCAGCCACCAATTGTGCAAGTTCTCCTACTTAAAAAGATGAGAGAGGCCTGTAATTTTCATCATGGGTACATTTCAACTATGAGAGACAAAATGAGAAGAAAAAAAAAAAAAAATCAAGAAAATCACATTGTCTGATTTTTAAAGAATTTATTTGTAAATTATGGTGGAAAAGAAGTATTTGGTCAATAACAAAAGTTCATCTCAATACTTTGTTATATACCCTTTGTTGGCAATGACAGAGGTCAACAAGGTTTTTACACACTGTTGCTGGTAGTTTGGCCCATTCCTCCATGCAAATCTCCTCTAGAGCAGTGATGTTTTGGGGCTGTCACTGGGCAACAAGGATTTTCAACTCCCTCCAAAGATTTTCTATGGGGTTGAGATCTGGAGACTGGCTAGGCCACTCCAGGACCTGGAAATGCTTCTTACGAAGCCACTCCTTCGTTGCCCGGGCGGTGTGTTTGGAATCATTGTCGTGCTGAAAGACCCAGCCACGTTTCATCTTCAATGCCCTTGCTGATGGAAGGAGGTTTTCACTCAAAATCTCACGATACATGGCCCCATTCATTCTTTCCTTTACACGGATCAGTCATCCTGGTCCCTTTGCAGAAAAACAGCCCCAAAGCATGATGTTTCCACCCCCATGCTTCACAGTAGGTATAGTGTTCTTTGGATGCAACTCAGCATTCTTTCTCCTCCAAACACGACAAGTTGAGTTTTTACCAAAAAGTTCTATTTTGGTTTCATCTGACCATAAGACATTCTCCCAATCCTCTTCTGGATCATCCAAATGCTCTCTAGCAAACTTCAGACGGGCCCGGACATGTATTGGCTTAAGTAGGGGGACACGTCTGGCACTGCAGGATTTGAGTCCCTGGCGGCGTAGTGTGTTACTGATGGTAGCCTTTGTTACTTTGGTCCCAGCTCTCTGCAGGTCATTCACTAGGTCCCCCCGTGTGGTTCTGGGATTTTTGCTCACTGTTCTTGTGATCATTTTGAACCCACGGGGTGAGATCTTGCGTGGAGCCCCAGATTGGGGGAGATTGTTAGTGAACGTGTATGTCTTCCATTTTCGAATAATTGCTCCAACAGTTGATTTCTTCACACCAAGCTGCTTACCTATTGCAGATTCAGTCTTCCAAGCCTGGTGCAGGTCTACAATTTTGTTTCTGGTGTCCTTTGAGAGCTCTTTGGTCTTGGCCATAGTGGAGTTTGGAGTCTGACTGTTTGAGGTTGTGGACAGGTGTCTTTTGTACTGATAACGAGTTAAAACAGATGCCATTAATACAGGTATCGAGTGGAGGACAGAGGAGCCTCTTAAAGAAGAAGTTACAGGTCTGTAAGAGCCAGAAATCTTGCTTTTTTGTAGGTGACCAAATACTTATTTTCCACCATAATTTGCAAATAAATTCTTTAAAAATCAGACATTGTGATTTTCTGGATTTTTTTTTCTCATTTTGTCTCTCATAGTTGAAATGTACCTATGATGAAAATTACAGGCCTCTCTCATCTTTTTAAGTGGGAGAACTTGCACAATTGGTGGCTGAATAAATACTTTTTTGCTCCACTGTACTACAGTAATAGTATGATTTGAATATGAGCTTTATTGCAGTATAATAATCCAAACATATTCCCTTATTTGATACCAAGGTAATGCGAATGAAAGAAAAAGCCAGAAAACTCTTACCTGGAGGTGGGTTCTCCGGTATTGCAGGCTGGACACCATCAATGCTTAACCAGTGAGCTGAAAGACAGAGACGACAGGCTATTTTCTTCTTTGCACTCAAATAGCACAAAGCACATTGGAGACTTGACTCCACAAGTGCTCAATGCTCATTATAAACACTTGTAAAAAACAAAGTAAACAGCACAAAAAATAATGGCCAAAATAGTGTATTTTATTAATTAGATTTTCAACACTATAAAAAGTTTATTTTTCCATCTTGAACACTTTTTTTTACTGAGATCACTTACAATGCATTTTGGGAAGGAAATATTTGATGCTATTTAGCAAAAACAAGGTATTCTAAAAGGCAAGAAAAATTATGCTGTGTTCCTTCTGGAACAGCTTTTGAGACAGGACAGTGTCTGTAATGCTATTTAAAATAAGCAACTCACTATGTTTGGTATAGAGTTTGCATCTAAATAGCAAATAATTTGGTTTCATATGAGAAATGTTTGTTAATTACCTTTGAGTGAAACATCAAGAGGAACTCGAGGGAGGGGCGTGTTGATGATGTCACTAAGATCCACTTCCTTTTCTTCATAAAAGTGCAATTCTCTGCCGCCTCCACTTGCAAAGCGAAACGGGATGAACTCTTGAGACTGGAATCCATACAGTGGCTAAAGGAGACAAGAAAAATTAAAGAAAAAGTTGCTATACATAGGAAAAATAATTTGTGAAAGGTAATGAATGTTGTGGTTCACAAAAGCATGAGTTAGACAGAGAAAACAAACAACTCTCACTTCATTTCAGTTTTCTTACCTCCACGTTTTTTAGTTTAAGAGCATGGTCAATGTCACCAGTCGTAAGTTTGCGTCTTTTCCCATGGTGCATAAACTTTAGCGCATCCTGTGGGAGATATCACATCAATATTTAAACAACACCTTCAGCTTTTCTGTACAATCTCTCAAATGGAAATTATTGCACATTCCTGCAAAAAGATATTACACTATCACTTGATTATTATATCCTGCCCTCATATAATTATTTAATATAAAAACTAACATTCTGCATTTTACATTCCATCTGCATATTTCAAATAAGGGTGGTTGAAGCAAATTAAGGGCCCTATTTTAACGATCTAAACGCAGAGTGTAAAGCGCACGGCGCAGGTGCACTCAGGGCGTGTCCAAATCCACTTTTGCTATTTTAACGACGGAAAAACGGTCCGTGCGCCGGGGCGCATTTTTGAAATGGGTTGTCCCTATTCTCTTAATGAGTAATGGGTGTAACGTTCAATAAACCAATCAGAGTGTCATCTCCCATTCCCTTTAAGAGCAAGATGCGCTCGCGCCATGACGGATTGCTATTTACATGGTGGAATTTGTTGGCGGAAAAGCTGAACGCTTTTCAAGCGAAGAAACCGATCTGCTCGTGCGCGAAGTTAAACGTTTAGTTAGAAGGTAAACGAAGTTACATTTTTATATTTATGTAGCCTACACAATAATATTCTTTTACACTGTAATCCTTTTGTTTTTAATATTTGGCATGTTTGTGTGATGCGCATCCCTGTGTGTAATAAGCAAAGTCGACGCGCCCAGAGGCGCAGTTTCTACCAACGCGCTCTAACAAAAAAATATTGCGCCATTGGCTTTAGACTTTAGACCAGGTTTGAGTTGGTCTATGGCGCAGTCTATTTTCAGCTCCTTAAAATAGCAATGCGCCGGCAATGCGGCTGAACACACCTCTTTTTTAGACCAGCACGCCCATGGGCGCACTAACTGGTGCAAATGCATTTACTAATTTAAGGACGTGGCGCTGAAAGGGAAAACGCGAACGGCGCCGGACGCAAACTAGCAAACACACTTGCGCTGCGCCTTGCGTCGCATTGCGCCAGGTGTATTATAGGGCCCATAGTGTTTTCCACAAGATTTTTTGAGGCAATGGTGGGTGAGCATCGAAGAACTGCGGCAACCATCCTGGGCTTGTTCACAGCATGTCAGCTGCATCTGCATCTGTTTTGTGTTGATATCTCAAAGCAATCAAAAGTTATGCCATGTTAAACCATAGTAGCCTTATCAAAAGTCCAAAAACCTCTCCAAACAAGTGATTCAAGTAAAATTACATAAATTAAGTAACAAGTAATAAGATCCTGGTTGAGGAGTGATGATCTTCCAGCTCTGTCTCAGCTTTGTGCTCTTATTCTATGGTGCATGGTAAATCAAGACCTGTCAATCTGAGCAATCATTCCAATCCAATCATGTTCCAGCTGTAAAACAGTGTCCAATTGGTCTTTACACATTGTCTCTACCCACAATACCAGAGATCACGTTTCCATTGGTTGAATTTTCAAGTGATGCTGGAAAACACTTCTTCGGATCCTGGAAATCCTATATCTTTAGCCAAGCAGCATGTCATGACACACCAAGATAATTTTTTTTAAGATCTATGCATCATGTTATGTTGGGAGTGGGCAACCTGTTCTAAATAAAGATCTATGATTTACTATGGTTTAATAGTCTGCTCAACCTCCAAGATCTTTACACCTCCAGAGTGAGAAAAGGGGCTAAGATCTAAGAATTGCTAATCACTCTAGACCCCACACATCCAGCCCACCTTCTCTTTGAGAAGGACTAGAACAGCCAGGCAAAAGAACAGTTTTTTCTTGCAGGCTATATTCAGCCTGAACAATTAAAAACTTACATAATATAGACGGTCTACAACAACTGTGCATTTGTGCATAACATCTAAAAATTGCACATTTGTAAATTACATAAACTGTACACTTGTAAATAACATATCTGTACATTCATTAAAACAATTATTTCTCTCTCTAGTTTTCTACAACTGTATTATATTGCATTATTTAAATGTTTGTTTTCTTATATTGTTTTTATATTTCATCTCTACTGTGTAATTCCTATTATCGTCTGCACTATGTCTGTACTTTCTTCTGCACTGGAAGCTTCTGTCGGCAAGACAAATTCCAATAATTGGCAATAAAGGTCTCTGATTTTGATTACTAATGTTTTGTGAAGTTACAAAACAAAACATGGCGCAATAGTCTCATTTGTATACCGTTTACTGCACTTTTATGCACTGCAACTTTTCATACAAATACTTGCCATAGTTTGGTCACAAACTGAAACAAATATGTTTTTTGTATTCTGCTAGTTGAAACCTTTTCAACGATATATGACAAAAGGCACATTTTCAAATAAATCAGAGATTTATGGAACATTTTTAAGACCATACTATGTGATTTCATTTAGAGAAGACTAAAATGCTAACCTTTTTTAGCTTAGCACAGTGTCAAAATACAATTTATGAGAATAACAGCATATTTTACTCCAAAATCACATTATAGCATCAGTCTAGTGATTGAAATAACTTCCTAATGTGAACTGATATGGCTACTTTTATAAATAACATTCCCCAATACTGTTGGCGAGTATCTGAAACTGTGTCATTCGCCAGATGGCTGGTAACAGAATTCTAACAATGCAGTGTTGTGAGAGCACAAATGTGAATGACACTGTACAGCTGACAGTCAGTGCTGCATCATCAGGAAAGCTTAAGCCTTTCCACTGTAAATATTCAAGCACTAGAACACGCGAAAGGGCGCGCCCTGAAAAGCGCGTTGCAGACAGCGTGCAAACACTTAAGTTGAGCTCTCTTTAATGCCTTCCTGTGCTTGAACGGACAAATCCACACAAAATGATGTAAAAAAAAAAAAATGTCTGTCCTGGCGAGTATCCTAGTAAACAGTCGAATATGTCTTCAGTAAAGAAAGAAAATGCATTATCCGTGCGTACATTCGGTGTAAAAGTGACAGCATCCTAATAATCCTGCTGCTGCCTGCATTTTTAATGTTAACCAAACCACAAAGAAGAATATGAAGACTATGCAGTATTATGTATTATTTATTTGATTAGCCTACTTTATTATATTTCTGTACCTAAAAACTACTGTTAGACCTGCATGAAAAGCACTTTATATTTAATTTGTATCTTTGTTGCATTGTATTTATTTGTGCTATTGATCATAATGTGATTATTTGTTCTCATTTTATTACTGACTGTTTACTTGTCATTAAAAATGTAGGCTATTAAAATTATATTTATGCTAGTAGTTTTAGCTGTGGCATTGAAATTTGAATAGAGGATTGTGCATTTTCACTAGTACTAAAAACACTGGTGTCATAACTGCCTGTTTTTGTTTCATGGCTGGTAAAAAATAGTTACCGCCCATTGACAAGCGTGGCAAAAAGTTAGTTTTAGGCCCTGGATGTAAATATAACAAAACACAGAAAGGTGTCAGCAGTTAACAGGTTAATGTAACATTTCCTGATGCAAAATAACTGCAACTTACTCTCTGTAGGCTATAGTGGCGAAATCCACAGGATGATGTACATTGAGATGGGTGAACAGGTTGATGGCAATACCCCTTTTGCGCTCACTGTTGGAAAGTCCTGCAGACTGCGGTGTCTAACTAGTCATACTGACGAGCTTACTATTCTGGAGTGTGGGTAGAGACTCTCCTCTGTCTTATCAGATGACATGATTTTGTAGTAGCTGCACACGCTGTGTCTTCTGCTTTATGACAGATAGCAGCGATAAGTTTCAATATTGCCACCTATTGTCAGTGTTGGGCACGTTACTTTAAAAAAGTAATTAGTTATAGTTACTAGTTACTTCTCACAAATAGTAACGGAGTTAGTAACTGAGTTACATCATTATAAAAGTAACTAATTACCAGGGAAAGTAATTATTGCGTTACTTTAAAAATTTAAATATGTCAAATAACTTGGATGCCCCCAATATTAAATATATCTAAGAATAAATTATTCTTGATCCGACTCGTGACTCATGATCCTCTCTTCCTCACGACATGAAATTTCTCTGTACTGTACTATACGTGTTGGTAGCCATTAAAGAAAATGTAGTTTCATATTTATGTTTAAATAGTCCTATGTTGTGTTTTAAATTCATTTACCTGATTATGAAAAGTGAACAGCATGAGTAAGATGGATCATAAGATGCGCAATAGATCGGGAGACATGGAGTGGGTCAGACACGATTTTGACCACTTCATTAAGTTTTGTTTTATAGAAAGCCTCTCTTTAAAGTGAATTTCGTTTTGTAAAAATTGTATCTTAATTTTAATCAATGTTTCATCAATCAATTACCTGGATTTAATAAATAAGAAGCAAATATAGCAGAGTCATGGCAGGCGCGGGCACGATCACTGGCGCGTGAACTGGAGCGCGTCTTACAGGCTACAGAACTGAAACTCAGCGGCCGCTTGCCTAGCGGACATGAGAAATATATCTATAGAAAGCTTGAAATATCTAAAAACGAAAAGAAATAGGCTACTCTGATTAAGCCTAATCCGGATGAAATGTACATTCTCTCTCTAGGCGCGTCTACTATGAAGAGATGATGAGAGTCAGCAATGTCAACTTCATCTTTGCAGCCGACATTGATTCAGAAAACATTACTTTATTAATAAACAATTAAAATGTCTCCTTGCTATTTTGGTCACATTCATAATCATTACTTTTGCCGGTTCTTTATGGCAAGCTTTATGCATGCGATTGAGTGTATTACATAAACCCTCATTATTATGGTTTATTCTCTCCAGTATTTAAAAAAAATAATTAATATAAATGTGATTAGTCAACTAATGGCTTAAATTAATAACTACTAGTCGACTAGAACAACTTATTTCCCATTTTTTCAATCCAGCATGTGACATATTCTGGTATTCTGGTTTGAGCTCGCGCTCAGCTCGCATGCTCATAGACACACACAGAGCATCGAGCATTATTATCAGTTTAAAATTATATTTGAGCATGACTAACCCCAACACACACCAGAGAAAAAAACTTTGCAGGTCCTATGGCTAAGAGAGAGCCTACTCAGATGAAAACCGCTTCAGTGAGCTCAATTATAGTAACGCAGCATTTTTTTTTGCCAGTAACGGTAACAGCGTTGTAACGGGAGAAAAAGTAATTTGTTTGATTACTCGTTACTGAAAAAAGTAACACCGTTAGTAACGTTATTCACATCACTGCCTATTGCACTTTGGGATGTCAACCATGTACCGGCGCTGGATTATTTACGTGTCATATTATCTTTGATGTACTATTGCTTTTAAATATTACTGTTATCGGCAAAACCATTATAGTCACACCCTTAAAACAATATCGATCTTTCATGTTTTGAATATCATGGTTATCATCAATACCAGTATATCGCGACACCCTAGACACAAAGAGCTTATTGTGGGATCTCTGTAGAAAGGTATCACTCAGTTGAGGGCTACAAAAGAATTCCAAGATATGGAAGATTTTGGGTGAACCAACCTTTAAGTCAGAAGTCATTTACATGTGGAGAAAGTTTAAAATGAAAATAACCTTCACCTTTCAACATGAATGATCCAAAACACATCAAAATCAACAAAAGAATGGCTTCAACAAAGAAAGAATTAAAATGTAGAACCCAGGAGATGCCCTCACAATTTAGCAGATCTGAAATGTTTTTGCAAAGAAGAGTTAGAAAATATTCCCAGGTCAATAATTTACATACAAATTTACATTTAATCATTTAGCAGACACTTTTGTCCAAAGTGACTTACAATTCAAAACAATAGAAGCAGTTGAACCAACAAAAGAGCAATAATATGTAAGTTCTGTGACAAGTCCCAGTTAGTTTAGCACAGTACATGTAGTAAGGTGCACACTTGCAGTTAGTTATTCCAAGCAGGGATGCAACGATCTAAAGTTCAGTATTGGTATCTCCTCCATTACTTCAATTTTTGGCGGATCAGTTTCGGTCAGACAGGACCGATCCAAATCCAATACTGTCTGTATTCATGGTTGTTACCATTAAGCTCCACAAAATGCAAAAGCATATTGTAAAGTAAGCAACATAAAAGTTTTTGAAAACTCTATTCCAAGTCCTTCAAAGCTATTTGATAGCTTAATGTGGGGGACAGATGAGTATTTATGTTGTCAAAGATAGGGTAGGCAATTTTGGAGAGGTTAGCAATAGCAAGCACTCTCCGAAGGAACACCTCCTTTAAAACATATGAATGCACACAGCAGAGTCTGCAAAGCACCACGAGACGAGAGACGATGTTAAATTACCTCATGTCTCAAAGTACATACCATTACAATAATAGTTAAAGCTGCAAGCAATGATGTTTTAGGAAAACAGAGCACAGTGGGCAATATGTATTTAAGTATATAAATATAGGAGGACTACGTCATTCGTTTGTGTTTGCCACTCTTCCTGCTACCAGCTGTTGGCAATATGACTATAACAAAATTTTGGCTTATAGATGTCTTCAGGCCAGGGCACTTATCAAACCTGTGAATTTTGAGGCAGATTGGACATTGTATGCTTTAGTTACAACAACTTCCTGTTTCATGATGACAACAGCATGCTTTAGCACTCAGCTAAGTGTTGCTAGCATGTTTTAGAAAGTTTGTAACATGTTTAGCATTCAATTGCATAATTTAGTATGTTGCTAGTAGTGCATCACAGTGTTAAACGTCACTTCCTGTTGTCAGTGGGTGGCGCTATTACTAAAACTGAATATTGTCATGTAGATGTGTTCAGGGCAGTATTGGACATTGTATGCCTGAGTTACAACAACTTTCTGTTTTGTGGCGTTAATCGCATACATTAGCACGTAGCCAAGTTTTGCATGATTTAACGTGTTTCTAGCATGTTTGGTAATTCATGGCATATATTTAACCCTTATAGGGTCTTTGGGGTCTGCACAGACCCCAAACGACGTTTGCTCAAATAAAAAAAAATATTCTCTTTGTCCAAATGACATGAAACTTTGTAGCGTTGTTAACACTTTCTAGATCTACAAAGAAAAAAAAAATCGGAGTGATATCTTGTTTTTATGTTAGTGTAAAAAAAAGGGTCACACTCAGGGTCTTCGGGGTCTCCACAGACCCCAGGCAATAAAATTTAATTTTGTTATAAAATAACTGCTTTTTAAAAAACAAATGTAATTTTACTCTGTTTATTAATGTTTTTACTTCATATTTGTGCAGTTTTTGGAGGATTTCTCGTATCTTTTAAATTTATATAAATAAATAAATAAATTAATATTTTTACAAAAACAGCTTTTTATGTAAAATTCCCTTTATAAAAGACCCACATTTCTAACTTTCATTCATGGGGATAACATGGATAATTTGACATGGTTTAGTGTAAGATTTTTGCCCATCTTTTGAAAAATGCAGTTTTAAAAGTAAAAAAAAATCACTTTTACCAGTAAATGGCTGCAGAGCTCCACTATTTATGTGCTATCTGACTGACTGAAAGACATCTTTTCATAAGTTTTTTTTTGTTGGATTCATATCTAAATGTTATGAAATCACAATTATAACAATAAAAAATACTTCTTGTCAAAGTTTAGCATTTTTTGTACTGAAAAAAATTAATTTTTCCAAAATGTTGATTTTGAGGATGAATTTTGTCCATTTTCACAGTGGAGTCTCATCATAATGTAACAATATTGAAAAACTATTTTTTTTATTACAAAAAATGCTAAACTTTGACAAAAAGTACCCTTTATTGTTATAATTGTGATTTCATAATATTTAGATATGAATCCAACTGAAAAAAACTTATGAAAAGATGTCTTTCAGTCAGTCAGATAGCACATAGCATATAGTGGAGCTCTGCAGCCATCTACTGGTAAAAATTATAGTTTTTTTACTTTTAAAACTGCATTTTCCAAAAGATGGGCAAAAATCTTACACTAAACCATGTCAAATTATCCGTGTTATCCCCATTAATGAAATTTAGAAATGTGGGTCTTTTATAAAGTGAATTTTACATAAAAAGCTGTTTTTGTATAAAAACCTATTTTAAAAAAATATTTTTTAATTTATTTATATAAATTTAAAAAATATGATAAATCCTCCAAAAACTATACAAACATGGAGTAAAAACATTAATAAACAGAGTAAAATTAAATGTTTTTTAAAAAAACAAGTATTTTGTTACAAAATAGCATTTTGTTGCCTGGGGTCTGTGGAGACCCCGAAGACCCTGAGTGTACTTCCCAAACGAAGACCGCATAAGGGTTAAATGTGTTTCAGGGAGTGAATTACAGTGTAAAGCATGCCATTTCCTGTTACCAACAGGTGGCGCTACGACTAACTGAATATTTGCATGTAGATGTTTGGGGCAGGTTGGACATTGTATGACTGATTTATAACAACTTCCTGTTTCATGGCGAAAAATTTAACATTGCAAAGGCCTTTAGATTGGACTGACCAAATACAATGTTTATCTGATAAAATCTCTAGGAGGAGTTTGTTAAAGTACAACATCTGGAAGTGGCAAAACCTGCAAAAATTTTGCAGAGAAAATTCAAAATATATCACTTCTTGTTGGGTTTTCAGATTTTGCTCCCACTGACTTTTTTGTAGGTATTGGGTTACATGTGTCTACTGAATTTCATCCTTGTACATGAAACATAGCACAAAGGGCAATTAATTGAAATTTTGGTTTTGTATTGAGCCATTTTGCCACATCTTATTCTGAAACCCATATCAGAGGTAATTTCACAACTTCTGACGTGTGTGCAAACTTTCATTAGTTTTTTGAGCATGTTTAGGCCCTCAAAAATGTGATTCATTTAGGAGAAGAATAATTGACTACAATAGGGTCCTCACACCATTGGTGCTCAGGCCCTAATGAATGTAAACAACTTACAGAGCTCTTACTTGCACCACCTGACTGCTGCAGCGTTGAAAGTGTTGATAATGTTCACGCATAAATCTTAATCTGAGGACGTAAACAGCTCGGGGTAGAATATCATGGGTTGTCATCTCGTCATTACTGTTAAGACATTGCATGAATGCAGCATAAACTTCTTGTTTTGGTTCAGGAGGAACTGTAAAAGGCGGCTGCTTTTTGTTTGTAGTGCTCAGTGACTGTCTGTTGACTCTGCATAACCTTAGCCTACGGAACTCGCTGATGATGTGTGATGTGTGATTGTATATGAAAATACAAATGACGAACAGCAGGTGGGACATTGTATCAATGCATTCGGACTGAATGCAATTAGTGGACTACTTCTATTATCAATTGCTATAAGGATGTGACATTAAAGGTCTGCTACCCGACCGATCAGGCAAAACTTCCTTCCTAATATTGTGTTGGTCCTCCTTTTGCTGCCAAAACAGCTCTGACCCGTTGAGCCGTTGAGGTATGGACTCCACTAGACCCCTGAAGGTGTGCGGTGGTATCTGGCACCAAGATGTCAGTAGCAGATCCTTTAAGTCCTGTAAATTGTGAGTTGAGGCCTCCATGGATCGGACTTGTTTGTTCAGCACATCCCACAGATGCTCGATTGAATTGAGACACCTCAAACTTGTTGTTGTGCTCCTCAAACCATTCCTGAACCATTTTTGCTTTGTGGCAGGGCGCATTATCCTGCTGAAAGAGGCCACAGCCACCAGGGAATACCAGGGAATTTCATTTCCATGAAAAGGTGTACATGGTCTGCAACAATGCTTAGGTAGGTGGTGTCAAAGTAACATCCACATGGATGGCAGGACCCAAGGTTTCCCAGCAGAACATTGCCCAAAGCATTACACTGCCTCTGCCGGCTTGCCTTCTTCCCATAGTGCATCCTGGTACCATGTGTTCCCCAGGTAAGCGACGCACACGCACCCGGCCATCCATGTGATGTAAAAGAAAACGTGATTCATCAGACCAGGCCACCTTCTTCTGCTGCTCCGTGGTCCTGTTTTAGTCCTTCCTTCGTGGTCCTTCCTTAGACGACTTTTACTTGGAAGCTGTAGTTTTGGAGATGCTCTGACGCAGTCGTCTACCCATCACAATTTGGCCGTTGTCAATCTCGCTCAAATCCTTACCCTTGCCCATTTTTCCTGCTTCTAACACATCAACTTGATGTGGACAAATGTTCACTTGCTGCCTAATATATCCCACCCACTAACAGGTACCGTGATGAAGAGAATCAGTGTTATTCACTTCACCTGTCAGTGGTCATAATGTTATGCCTGATTGGTATATAGCCTATGTAGTGAAGGTTTGAGTGCCATCTGCTGTGTTGTGGCCGAAAGTGCGCACGAGAGCGGGAGCACATTTATATATAATTTATATATTAATATAAACTATCTTGTGCGCTCTTTTGGTCACAACACAGCAGAACAGCACACAGACCTTAACTATGAGTGCGATAAGGCAGGGAAAACTTGTTACAGTGCCAAATGATGCAGGGAAAGCTGCACTGTAACGAATTCTACCGAATAGGAAAAAAATTCATCAGTCATACTCCTCGTGTTTGATGGATAACAGGTGAGCCGGGGGACAGCACAAAATTAGAGGCTACATAAATCTCTAAAATTACTATGCAATAATGTGTTAAGTGAACAAGTGTAAACTGAGCACAGCGCAAATCAAGTAGCTGTGCTGCATGCTGTTTGTGTCAAGACGACACAAACTCTTTGTCAAGAGTAGGCCATTATCAATAAAATACTGCATCAAAAACATTTTCTACTAATTGATATGCATATTTGTTGTAATGTTTTAAACCTTGAGAGACAATATAATAGATGATATGATACACAAATGAGTGAAAACTTTATGAATGAAATGAGCACAGCGTGTTCATAAATCAAATCCTAGTTTTTAGAGGGGGCGCTGTGAGCCTACTTGTTAGACTAATAAAATAAAAAGTAAAATACACAAATAACATTAAAGGAATAGATCACTCAAAAATGAAAATTATTCCATAATTTACTCACCCTCAAGCCTTCCTAGGTAAATATGAACATCTTCTTTCAGACAAACACAATTGGAGATATATTTAAAAATAAAAATATCCTTAGTCCTCCAAGGTTTATAATAGTTGTGAATGGCAGCCCAATTTTTAAAGAAAAAAAAAAAATAAAAAAAAATGCACCCATCCATAAAAAAAAAAAATTAATCCATACGACTCCAGGGGCTTAATAAAGGCCTTCTGAAGCGAATCGATGCATTTGTGCAAGACAAATATAAAACTTTATAAAGTAAAATAACGAGCTTCCGGCACAACAGCCACAGTGCCAGTACTACACAATGCCATGACATTCTACGCTGCTCCATAATATACAATGCTATAACACGTAGTATGTCATGTCATTTGTACTACGTTGCAGAAGTTAACACTTTCTGTACATACGCCGAATGCGTATGGCTGTCGCGCCGGAAGCTCATTATTTTAATTTATAAAATTTTAAATAAGGATATTTATCATACACAAATGCATCGATTAGCTTGAGAAGGCCTTTATTAACCCCCTGGAGTCGTATGGATTATTTTATGGATGGGTGCATTTTTTTGTCTTCAAAATTGCCATTCACAACCATTATAAACCTTGGATGACAAAGGATATTTTTAAATATATCTCTGATGGTGTTTGTCTTAAAGAAGATAGTCGTATAGGGTAAACATACCTATTAAGCTCAAGTACCCATTAAGCACAATACCATCTTTGAGCTCCAATTATAAAAAGAAAAAAAATAATGTATTATCCAACTTGATGTCTTAACCAATTGATGTGTTTGTTACTACACACCTCCTGTAATTTCAAGAAAATCAGACCATTGCACACTGAGATATAGGTATTCAAGTGTTCACACTGTCTGGTGGCCATTTTGAAAGCTGTGTGAAATCTTTCACCAAAAGAGGAGCTCCTTAAATGTGCATTTTTAAGGTGGTTAAGCCTTTATTTTGGGTAAGTATAACTACTTACTGCAAAATTAAGAGATTAATGTTTAGACTTTTGCATATTATAACCTGGAATCTGGATATGGGAAATAATTACAGTGAGATCCAAAAGATAGTTTTAGCAACATAGCGCAGATGCTACAGAACATTGTTGGCTTACTAGCTGTATAAGATTGTTTGCTACACTAATATATTACTTTACAGATATTACTGGCTTGTACTGTTAAATCCATAATATTATAAATTAACAGTTTATTGATGGTCTGTGGTTTTACAATTCTGCATTTTTTAAAGAAATAATATTATTATAAGGTGAGCTTAAAGGGTGCACTACTATGAAAAACACACAGCTTCAGTGTGACATCGATAAGAAAAAGTATAATTTAATAGATATTGTCCATAATAGTTGTTCATATTAAAATATGTATAAACTTAATACATGACCTAGATTATTTATTTAGCAAAATCTTGTACTTTAAATTTCATGAAATATTTATTAATTAAAAATTGTTAGTGCTCCAATTAAGCTCAGTGTGCTCCTTTAAGCTCATCCACATTGAATGTCTATGTAAATACTTCATAAACAGACTTTAAATATTAACTGATGGTTAACCTTTATAAAATGATTAATAACTTATTTTCATATGGTTAGGTCAACCAAAAATAAAAATTACCCCATGATTTACTCACCATCAAGCTATCCTAGTTGTATATGACTTTCTTTTTTTTAGACGAACACAGTTAGTTCTATTAAGTAATGCCCTGATTTTCCAAGCTTTATAATGACAGTAAATAGAGGATGAGATTTTGAAGCCCAAAAAAGTGCAACCATCCATAATAAAAGATATCCACATGGCTCCAGGGGTTAATAAAGGCCTTCTAAAGTGAAGCGATGCATTTGTGTAAGAAAAATATCCAAATTTAAAACTTTAAAAACTAAAATAACTAGCTTCCGACAGATGGCCATACACATCGATTTACGGCGAAATAGTGAACTCTGACCTGACAGAAGATGTAATGACGAATGCGGAAGCGCAGATGATGGAGCAAAACAAAACATCGGTCATGAATAAGAAGTCTAAAACAAGAATTTTTTTAAGAGAAATGTCTGAGGATTTCGATACAAGAAAAGAGGAGCATGAGTTTGTTGCCCAGCATTATTTGTTTGAACAGCAAAAGGCAGTAAAGCTTATGCTACTATTAACTGATTTTTGAATGTGTTGCTTAGATGAACAAGGACTAGTCTAGATGTTGCAATGTGTTTGAATGACACTTCACTATGAATATATGATTGATCAAATTGAATGCCTTGTTGCTTGATTTTAGTGTTCTTTTTTTTTTTGTGATTGACTGTACCTTCAAATGAAACATTTTTCAATTCTTTAAAAAAGTTTTTAATTTAATGATGTACATCTTAATTGAAATGCTTTTGTCATTTAAAATTAAATATCATTGTTTGAGAGAAATTTTATTTTATTTTACTTTTTGTACTAAAATCAATGTCCTGTGCATTAAAAATGTCTCAATTTGCACCTAGGATGCTTTTTTTTTAAACTGAAAGTAACTTATTTTAATATCTTAAAATATGTCAGAGCCAGTGTTTTGTCTAAAGATGCACACCAGTAATGTTTTTTTTACTAGGGTACATTTATAAAAGCTACTTAAATACCCTAATAGAACTAAAGCCTAATCCTGGCTTAGTCCAAGCCCCGTCTGTGAAACCAGGCCTAAATGTTTAGACTTTGTCAATATTTTCTCTAGAATTACTTTTGCTTCTGAATTATCCATTCACCTAGTTTATAATATTTTTATTTATTTTATTTCTAATATTTTTATTTATGGTTATGATTAATTATTTTAAACCATTTTTTCTCTAATGAAGTAGCTTTTTGGGGTATCGGAATTGGATCAGTTATGAAAAATGGTATCGATGCATCCCTAATTCCAAGTTTTTATTTATGTGTATGTATGTATGTATGTATTTATTTATTTATTTAATTTATTTATTCTCTGAAACGTCTCATTTTGGTTTTCAGTGGCATTGCATAGAATTAGGGCTGTCATGATATTGGATTTTTCACACCACGGTTATTGTGGCCGAAAATATCACGGTAACGATATATTGCGGTATTTATAGAATCCTTGGGGTGGGAAATTTATCAGTCTAAATAATTTACTTTGTTTATTTAGTTTTTCTCTTTCAGGGTTGCTGCACATTTTTTAAAGTCAAATTTAAGTTTTTTTTTCAAGACCTGAAGAAATAAAAATTAATACTAGCATAGTAGCCTATACATTATGGCTGTTTCCAATCAAATGAAATCATTTTCAACAAAATCCATCTTTGTAATACAAAGGTGACACAGAATGAGAAGTGACATTAATATATTTACACAGCATTTACAATTTGTCTACATAAATTTAATTTAATATTTAAATATTGAAATAAATATTTCTAATTTTAACTTTTTAATGTCCCTTAAAAAAGAAACTAAACTAAACTGCCAGTAGGTGGCACCAAGTCACTGTCTTAAAGGTGCTAAAGAGGATGTTTTGTTTTATACATTTTTGCAATATTACTTGAAACTGTCTTTACTAACTGATAAAAGACTATTTATTAGGTGCACTGAAAGTAATAATATTAATATACATCATCTGTGCACGAGGTAGGGCCTTAAAAACATCAGCCAATCGTTTACGCGATGATTGGCCCTCTGGCTTGTCAATCACTGCCGTGACGTTCCTTGTGAGAGACGTGCGCAGATTGGCCCTCTGGCTTGTCAATCACTGCCGTGACGTTCCTTGTGAGAGACAAGCGCGGCTGCACGCTCCAGTAACTTTCCACACTCCACAGGCACTGCATGCAATGTTTTTGTCAGGAGACAGCAGTAACAACTGCAGATTATGAGTTACCTGCGGTGAGTCTGACATAATGAATCCAAAAAACACGACACAGCAAATGCCGGTGGCAAACACTTGTGTTCCAATACTCATGGCACGAGTTTTGGGAGGCGTTCCTTTAAAATGGGCTGTGAAGGAGGGGGGCTGTTCTTACGCATGCGCTCATTTCAAAAATTCAGTAACAGTCTTTGGATTCTCAGTCGACGAAAAAATCCTCTCTATCACCTTTAATGAGTGAATGAGTCAAACGATTTGTTCAAATGACTGATTCTTGACTTCATTCAGGAACGAAGCTCGGATTCATTCGTTCTAAACGCGGATTCGGCCAGTATAAAAAAACCTTTCTGTTGCATGGGGCTTTGTTCTGCGGTTCATAATTTTGACATTTTCGTTGGCGAAATAAAGAAAAAAAACAAGCAATATTAACAACACTGTGTCTAAAATGTAACTCACATTGTACATTTAACAAGTTGAAGGAACATTGCATTTGTGCTGATTTGGGGAAAACGGCACTTTTGCTCATGTGATATTGTAAAACAACTACATCTTATAATGTGATATAATGACAAAAAATTGTCGGGGCAAAAAATGCCTGTGTATCTTGAATTTTGAGGGCAAATAACTGCATGCATATCTACATCACGCCGAGTAAGACAAATAAAGAAAACGTCGTACTTAAAATAATCACCCTTTATTTAAATACGTGAACACAGAAAATCGCTGTTAATATAACATTTCCCATTCCATGACTATTAAAATAATCGCAATTTACTCTGCAGGGTGATGGACACGGAGGTGGGTAAGAGGTTGTTGGTGTTGCCACCCTTTGCACTGACTGTAGCTAGGCAAATCCTGCGGATTGGGCCGTCTAAGGTGCCGAAAAACTCCCATACTGTCGAGCTTATTTACTTTTTTCGGGTGCAGACAGACCCTGCGTTCCAATGTCCATACTATCCATCCTAAATAGTATGTGAGATTAAAATAAGTGTGTCCCAAAGCATAGTATGTTGAAAAGAGTATGCCAAAAGTCCCAGGATGGTCTACTATTTCCGGTAGATTTTCGAAGTGTGGATCCGTGCACACTATAGAGGCTAATATTGCCCACAACCCATTGCGCATTGGACGAGGATTCAGTTCAGAACTACAAACACGAGTAAAAAGTGTTAAAAAACTACAAAACATGGCGGATATATGCAATCGACGCTGAGAGATTTGAGTGACTAATAATCAGTTTAACCTGATAGAAAATATATATTTAATGTTACCCATGTTATTTTTCATCTGCAAATACCAATGTGGACTTTTATGAAGATCTGATTGGCCATTAACTTTTAAATGCATCTTTATGCATTAATATGAGGAGAGTTCTCCACATGAAAGACCTGCGACTGCAGATCAACGTGCTGCATTTCACTCCGATACGGTAGGAAATTAGCTAAATGAAATGTGGAGGATGTAAGATGATTGACAGGCCAGTTTACGGTGACAGGATGCGACAGAGAGAAAAGACGCGATTGTATGACGTGTTAGTATGTCCCAAAGCTTGTCTACTCTTTTACTACACACTCAAAAGTAAGTACTTTTTGTTCACAGAAAGAGTACATACTTTTAGGGCGTAGTATAAGTAGGCGAATTGGAACGCAGCAAGAGCCTCTGCGTCTTCTTCTTGTTTGACAGGCGTCAGCGTTAAGGTGCAATACTGCCACCTGAGAGATCAACCAGGTACTGGCGCTGGAGTATTTACATGTCATGATATCATAAGTGTCCTATTCATTTTAAATATCGTGGTTATCACCAATACCGGTATAATCGTCACACCCTAAATTAACACAATATCGATATTTCATGCTTTGAATATCACGGTTATTGTCAATACCGGAATATTGCGACACCTAGGGCTGAAACGATTCATTACAAAAATTCATCGAGGCAAAAACTCTGCCTCGAAGCCTCGTTAAATTCATATGACGCGCACTATACGCGCAGGGATCTGATTCACACGGACCGTTGTTCATGTTCAGGAAGCACACCATAGCACGTGACATTTTGAATTTAGTTGGCGCGATGGCGGAGAGTAAAGATAGATATGATGTTTAGCTTTGATGTTTTTAAGTAGTAAACGTATTCACGTTCAATTTTAAGAGAGTATAGCCTAAAAAAAAGAACCCCTTCACACACACACATGCACCCTCGTCTCTCTCACGCGCCAGTCAGACCAATCGTGGCAATGTATCACATATGCTTAAACTTTTTATGTAGCCACGCAACAATTTCAGCATGCATTCACTGAATACACAGGGACGTGATGTTGTGACGCGATTTTTCAAACGGATGCTTCATCTAAAATGCACCGGAATTCAAGGGATGCAAGCCAAATGCAGCGTTCTATTGAAAATGATTGTATGTAGGCTATTTCTGCCGTACCAAACTGCAATGAAGCAACTGGTCTGACTGGGGCGTCACTCTTCCTCACACACGGCATGCGTTTTTGTTCTCAGGTGGGTAATTTGCAGAAGGTGCAATCCTTTTTTTGTAATGTTGTATTAAGAAGACAAAACTAAGGCCAAATGGCCTTTACTATTTAAGTTTGTATTCATACTTTTACATGTTATACATGTTTACAGTGAGTTGATTGTATGACTGTATTGTTATATAATTGTTGGCACTGGCACTTATAAACACTAAATGGGTAAAAATTGCAATAAATAGGCTTAGTTTTGGAGCAAAATGTTGGAGTTGGAACCAATACCTCTGTTTTTTTTTAGAAATAAAAGCCAAATGCTTGATCATTTTACAGCCACATAATTTCGCTATGCATTATTTGTTTTGGTTGCAAAAAAAATAAATAAATAAAATCAGATTAATCGATTAATCGATCGATTAAGTGCTAGATTAATCGATTACAAAAAGAATCGATAGCTGCAGCCCTAGCGACACCCCTACAAAGAATGTAATTTTTACATTATGTGTGACAAAGTACTGATATGATTTATCTTTTTTTCATTTTTTACATCATAAAAATGTAATATTTTATTACACTAATAATTTAATTGGAACAAAAGGAGGTGGGGGAGATACAAACATGTAATATACATTTTAAATATGCATGTCCATGTAATGTGCACAAAATTTGTTCTTAAAACCATAATGAAAATGAAACTTTCTTTGTATTTTAAGCTTACATTATAACATTAAAAAAAATGTTGATTACAATTGTAAATACCTGTGCAATCTCTTTAATCCTGTAGCTAACCTCTTCGCTGAGGGCCAGACAACTGTCTTCCTGCAGTGAGCCCACACCCACTGACTCCGCCATCGCCTTCATGGATTCAGTAGGGAGGATCACTGAACACAGCTTCTGTCTGCGTTCCTCTGCCATGTCTCGCTTTATAGCAGGAAAACAACTACATTTATAAATCAGATATATTCAAATTTCAAGTAACCGTCATCAGTAAATTACACTCTTTCAATCCATTTCCACTGGCAAGAGAATTAGATAACTTTAAGAATGGTCTGCTGAGGTTTTGTTTAAATTTCAAAAATAACTTATCATAGCCTTAGCATTAATGCTGTCGTTTCCAACGAATTCATGTTTATGAATGTATAGTTGACATGGAGTTATATATAGTTGCATCTTTTTTTATTATTACATTATCTATTATCACAGCTTAAAACCCCTAGTCCAAATATTTTTTAAATAAAAAAGTTCATTTCTAAAGAAAAAAATCTATATATTTTATATATATATTTCCATTAAAATGTGAATTCACATATTTACAACAGTTGATATAATGAGTGCTATGTTTTCATTGTGTATTACTTGGCCACAGGTTAATGGCAAGATGATTTGTACATTTGTTCACAAATGTTATATATAGACACTGGACTCAAGTTGCAAGCAAGTTATCCGTAGTTGTAGTCTATTGATATGGAATTTTAATGTCTGATGCCTAAACAGATTAACTGGCATTAGTGTAACTGGCAGATATAAAGCAATTATATTACAAATTATCCAATTTAAAGATATGAAAATATGCATACATAATATATATATATAAAATATATATATATATATAAAAAAAAAAAAGTTTATTTCTAGAAGGTTGAGGAGTTTCTCCGGAGCATTGTATCCTATTGGGAATCAAAAGAGACCTCCTGAGAACCACGCGTCTAAAACATCTAGTTATTGGTTTGTTAATTTAGTTGCTGGTTTTACAGGAATCCAGAACACTCCTTCTCCGTAATGCATCGAGCAGCATCAACACTTCTTCCAATGTTTAAAATCTTATAAAAGGTCTGTCAAATGTAATTTGGCTCAAGGAAATTCCCTAACGATCAGAAAAGTTTGAGTTTTCAAGCACATTTATAAGAAAACTTAATGGGGGATCAAGTACTCAAATACTGATATACTACGCTGTAAAAAAGTAGTTTATGCACATATTCAAGTGTCTTAAGACTCATTAAGCACATTATTTATATACAACTGGGGATAATTATAGACGTTTTCCTGCAATAAAATTGCACAAAAAGCAGAACTGAACTGCATGTCGTTCTTACCTTTAAAAAGAGGATGCCGCAATGTTAAAACGATTAAAACTATTTCTAAAAAAGCAAATCCTTTATTAATAACTGCTCACTTTGTTGCTGTGCAGCTACTTGTTTATTTATCCACTGAATTTGTTTTTATATTTATACTTGGTATATCCTGTTTAGCTCCGAACCATTTTTCCGAAAATCCGCCATTTTGAATTTGCTGGAAGGTCCTGAGAGTGCGAATGAAAGATCGAAACGTAATCCCATATAAACTAATTTACAAAAAAAGTACACATTAGCGTCATGTCATTTAATAGGGATTATAAAGAAGCTAACAAACGATTTACTAACAACTACAGTTAATATTTCATGCAAAAAAACAACATGTATGGGTTTAATTCTTATGCATCTTTCATGATATCGATTGCTTCGTTCATCCGCTAGCCAGTCTGCCGAAGATTACTGCTATCAACAAACGGGTTTTGCAACTACTCATGCCTACAATAATCAAAAGCCATCTTCCTTAAGTGTAAAAATATTCGATTTTATAATAAATTGTTGATAATATTATTCACTCGTTTAAATATTTTTTTTTCATGCAAAAATAAAGTGAAGAATGTGAAAAGATATTTCTAAAACAAGATCATAAATATAAACAGAACAAGAGAGGTAACAAATCAATAAAAGATACACACCAACAACATAACTGAAAGAGAGAGACGAAGTTAAAAGAAGGATGTAAAACATAATGAACATTTAAAGAATATTCAGCTCAGCTGACATTAGTGACTTTACTCTAGACTGTTGTGGGAGGGGTTGAGCTCTCGTCTCTTTAATAATTGCCCGACTTCAGCAGTGCAATGCCCAATTAACCCGTGGTTTTTATGAAACTCATACAAAATTGGTTAATTGTTAATTTAAAGAAGCGGAAGTAGGCCGGATGCTTGCAAGGTGATGCAGGGCACAGCTTTGCAGCTTTGGTTCTTTAATTGAGGACGATGACAGAAAGTTTAATCTTTCATCTCTTAATCCTAATTTTGACTACAGAGTTTAGTGATGTGAGGGCCTTTCAACTGAGCTCTGACCCTCCGATACATCCATCCGGTCGTTCGCAAATGAAGGAACCTTTCCTAATCAAGAAGCTCTCGAATCAAGTGAAATATTCGCCCGGCAGACAAATCACACGTGTCAAAACTGTAGCTGTGATTTGCCATGAGAATTACATGGAGATTGCGATTAAGGTTGACCTCTTTGACGTTGGTTTACCTGTGGATGCTTCAGAGCTGCGGCTTGGTGCCGACAGTCAGTTCATTCCTTCGTGTAAAGTGACCGCGTTCTCCAATAACGAGTACATCATAGCAGCTGAGCTCACTGACTGTGGTACTCAACACTGGGTATGAGCAATTCAAGCATTTTTGTATTGCATATTCATTTTGGGTCATAATCTTAAAGAGCGGCTCATCTGGAAAGCATCCGTTGTGTACACACATCAGAACATATTTAAAACCCGTTTTTATTCATTCTAAAGAACAAATATGTTAAACATTTTAAACAACTAGATGTCTACTTAAAATCTAACTTTCTCGAGATAACACGTCTTTCTATCAAACTGTTCTCGAGAAAAAAAAACAGAAGAAAAAAAAAAACATTTATCATAGGCCTAGTATCAGGGTTCGAAATGAGGGGGGTCCCGGACCCTCCATAAGTCATTAGGGACCCCCCCATAAGAATTCATTTTTGGATTTTGGGGGTTCCTGACAAATATCTTAACACTAAAAAATATACTTCGGGCGTCCGCGTTCGTGCACCGTCCGCATGACATAATTTTCGTCATGCAGAGGGCCCGCACACCCTGGCCGCGTGCAGGCCAAATTTCGAGACCGCGCGGACAGTCCGCGTGCAACAGCGCATGCGCAAGCAGTATAGAGGAGTCCACTAGGTGGCAATACGCACAGTATTAAGCACAGTGTTCAGCCGTCGATGAAGAGTGTGAAAAGACTGGTTTAAAAACACGCTTGAAAAAAGAGAAAAACACGACAATGGACAGCGAACTTGACCAGCGTTTGTGCGAAGAGATTAGAAAGTAACCACATTTGTACAATATTCATGTTTAAAGAGTACAAAGACTTATTTAGGGCGGCAAATTCATGGAGGGGATTAGTATGGGAATGGATGCACTTCTTTCCTTCTCCGATCATGTCCAGTGAATGTCACACTGATGACACGACTCAGTGCTGCCCTCCAATGTCTGGTAGAGCATAGACAAAACTGTACTGCGCATGTGACGAACGCAGTCATCCGCGGTGTAGTATGAGGTGTCGTTTCGCTATTTATATGAGGTGTCCTTTCGCTATTTACGATGCTAACTAATCAGTCATGTCGATCGTCGCGTACCTTGCCGTGAGCAGAAGCCGTGACCAATGACGTGTGATAAGAAGCGTGACACTTTCGTCGCCCCTCTTCTCGCCTGAGAAACCGTGTGAGAAGCTACGTGACGTCTGCGCCGTGACGTCTGAAGTAAGTTTTGCCAGTTGTTTTGTAAATTGTCTGAAGTTCTGTAAATCAGTGTTTTTGCTTTGTTTTGAGCAAAAAGAAAACGCATTTAACGCACCTCAAAATCGCTGAATATTTCTTCATTCCTAATTTTGTTTAAATATGTTGACGAAAACATGACCTGACGTACACTATTAGCCAATCAACTGACATTAAAAGATGTGCTATTGCTTAGCTTGAAAATGCCTGGGCTTAATGTCCTAAAATGACAACCAGAGACAACAAATCAACACATTTCTCCTGTCATAAACACTACTGCTAAGATGACAGCATTATCCAAGTAAAACATAATTTGTTTTATCATTGTTACAGAGTTTTGTCCCCCATATAAATCCTTTATAAAACAAAACAAAACAAAAAATGCATGATGCATTAAAGACAGTTAAATTAAAAGACCAAATTCTAAATTAAAAGATTAATTCAGAGTGCAAGCTATGGCCTATTATCAAACACTAATCATGTATTTTAATAGAAATTATAATATTGTAAGCTATAGCCTATATTACCGGAAAAAAGAAATGCACATGCAGAACAAACTGTCATATTAGTTAAGACAGCATATAAAAATAATTATTCTTGGGATAAGCATTTCTCATATGTCAATGTACAGTAAAACTATATTGTCAGAACATGGTTAAAGAAATGTAATGGTTATAGTTCAAAAGTATAAGTATGGAAACAGATAAGCTTAAAAATAAGGAAAATAAGCTTAAAATATTCCTTATCCTGTGGCTCCCTCTATTGGACAACATTTTCAGGCGAACCTCTTTCAGATGAAATGCTGATCGTTAAGAAATTGCTTAGCTTCCTGAGCATCAATAACTGTATTTGGCTTCGATAAGTCTGAGACTCCCGGCCTGAGATTGTGTCCCAGACGGCAATAAATAGTTCTTGAATTTGTAAATATTCATGGCTTAAACAGCTGGAAAATTGACTGCACTGCAGTTGTGGATGTTTTTCCCAGGCAGGGTTATTATAGTTAACTAAGAAAAAATAAAACTAGCTATTAAACATTTATGCTAATTGAAATAAACCTGAATATAAGAAAAAAAAAAATTAGTTAAAAAAAACTTAAACTAAACGAAAACTAAATGTTGCCTTGTCGATGCCATTTCGTTTTCTCCCCTGACTTTCAACCGACGAGATCATTATCTTTTCATTAACCGACAAGGTAAAATAAAATTAGAATTAAACGAAATTACAATGGATACGTGTCCGTGACCCATTAATAAAATCCCAGGGGTTTAATTTAGTTTTAGCCTATATGAACAAATAGCAGAATAAACAACAGAACATGAGGATTCATCATCATCGGGCAGCAGCGCTTCTGAATGGAGAAATCCTATAAAAGGAATAAATAACCTATGCACGAAATTTATTTCACCTAAATAATAAACATATTAACAAAATGAAAGGAACAAACTGCGACTAGTTATATGAGTTTCGGTTCATTTTTGAGAAGTCCACAGAAAGGAAATTATTTTTGCTTTCTTTATTTTACAGGCATTTTTTTCTTGTGAAATAATAGGCCTATTAACTCTTCACAGATTCGAAATGTTACATAAATGTGACCATAAATGTCTGAGTATTTCATTTTTTTCCCGCTTTTATAAGAAAATGTAAGTGAACGCGTCAGCGCCTCACGCACACACATTATTTATTTTTTTATGACTGAGCACTGTTCTTAATTCACTTACCCAGCAACATCACCTAAAATATAACTAAAGCTTAAATATAATAATTAAATTTATTGCATTAGACAAATCGAATGCAAGCACATGAGAACAAATAAATAAGTCTAGGCCTACTAATAATAATTAATGCAACACATCTCAAACGAGCGTGTATAACCATGCAATATATTTGTTTATTTCGTTGTGCTAACCTTAATGTTTTTTATGCCATTGCGGCACTTTTACATTATTTTTCTAAGTAAACATGCGCTTAAAAAACAAAACAAAAAAAAAAAACATGTTTGACCGTTGAGCTCGTCTCTGCTGTTTTATTTGTTTAGCTGCTTCAACCAAGCGCGCACTTGCAGTGTTACCATGGCCACTTATGCATTTTTGGGCTTGTTATTTTATTATTATTATTATTAGCCTATTATTATTATTATTATTATTATTATTTTCCATATTAAGAGGGGAAAGCTTTAGTTCAGCTGGAATGGCCGGTGTGTCCTTTAAACGGATAAAAGTCAGCAAATGCGGTGCTTGCGCAACAGAGGTGGCTGGAGGAATGGCCAAGCTTCATTCAGAGAGACAGATTTGTAATGCTTCCTACAATTATGAACATTTACACCTTAATTAAAGCTTCCTTTGATAATATTTTAGCTTTACTCTTATTTTGTCCAATGTTATCCACACATACATTATCCAGACGCTAGTCCACACGTACGTTATCCAGACGCTTATCCACACGTACGTTATCCAGACGCAAAGTAAAAAATATACTTTCTCAACTACGTCGCCGCGCACTTTGAGCGCAGCTTCAACGCGTGACCGTGACGTCTAACGTCTCATCTGACGTCTGACGCCTGAATACTATGGGATTTTGGCCAGACGGCTGGCGTGCGTATACACGTTAGTTCTCCTCTCAGTTTGCTTAGTAATCATCACATTTTGTTGAAGTCACCCCTCATACGCTTACGCTGCATTCACACGGGGCGTCAGCGTCAACGCTTGACGGAGGGCGTGTCTGAAGCTTGTGCTGACGCAACAGTTATAGTGATTACAGCCAATCACATTACTTTCCTGTGTTGCACGAACGCAGTTGGCTGCGACTGCTCTAGGGTATTTGCATAGGGCGATCTGATTGGATGACTCCTGCGTTGGCGCTTGAAAAGTTGAGAAATCTTCAACTTCTGCCGCTTGCAACGCGAGTGAAGCAACGCGACGGAACCCACAATTCAGTTCGGCAACGCATGACGTCACCCATTCAAAGTAAACGAGAAGCGTTAACGCCGGCGCCATGTGTGAATGCAGCCTTAGTGTTCTCAAAAGTGCACGTCGAAAGTGTGTGCTCTCTCCTTAGGGCTTTGAGTCTGTTACAGGTTTAGGACAGCATTATCATTAAACTCAACCAAAACATGGAATTATCAAGGATAAATTTGGCAGATGATTATAATTGTTGAGTTATAATCCAGTATAATTAATATGAAATATGCATATGAACACGTAAAACTATTATTTAAAATAGCCGTGGGGGGATGACAGGATAAATATACCTTCGATCAAGGCCAAAACTTTAAGTTTGTAAGGAGCCAATAAAAAACTACACCACGTGTATGATCATCTTGGCTATATATTACGGTGGCATATTGCCTCATACATAATGTTTTCCACTCAATTATGTCGTTAAGACATCTTTTTCTCATAATAACGAGATGTTATGTCGTTAAAACGACATATTTTGTAGGCATATATGACATGAACATATAGGCTACCTTTATCTGATCTATAATAGAGAATTTATCCTAGATCAGTGCCTTTATCACACTTCCGCACTCGAAAAGCATAAGCAAATATAGTGTAAAATACATTTCGATGCCTGTATCGATGGCAATGCCCATAGAATAATGAACACAATATTATAGCCTATGCAGTTTCTAGCCTAATAAAAGAGAAAAAAATTATCAATGGGGTTTCAGTCGCATTTTATTATAGGCCTATTCAAAAATAATATAGCTACAAATACAGGTAAACAGGCCTGACATACGGATACAACAATAATGCTATATTGTCATTGACCTATTTATCAAAATAAAACTGATAAATGAAAGTGGAGACAATAGCCTACACTGTAAAAAGTAAAACATTGGTGTTTTTCGTTTGATATATATTTTTTCATTCCAATAGCCTAAAATTATTAGATTAAGTAAAATTACATTTTGTAATTTGTGTCTTTCAATCTATTTTCTTAGATCGATACAATATAAAATTATAACATAACAATGAAATTAAAATTATACATTCGATCAAACTACTTTTATTAGATTAAGCATGGTTTGCGCATGCGCACACATGAAAACTCGAGAGAAGGTTCTGGAAGAGACCGAACGCAGAAGAAGCGGCAGAAGTCGGAGGAGGAGCAAAGCGAACAGGACACGTTTGTCAGGTAAGGGAGAAATTAACCAAAATTGTACGTCTGTCTTATCCTTGCCCTTTATTTCAGCACTCACCATATAATTTTTATAAGGTAACTAGTTCAGTTTTTATAAGGTAACTTCCTTGTTTTACTGATAGCCAGGCTAGCGCGACCTATCTAGCGTAACGTTAATGTAATGAGGAAACTCATCTAACATTTAAATACTTGAATAGAATTAACGTCATATCATTTTAATGAACATATAGGCAGATTAGAAGTTATTATAACGTTAATTTTGACATTAGCGGTATAGCGTTAACATTGCGCCATTTTACAGCTAACAATTTTCATGGGAAATCCAAGAACTTAATATTATATCTGACCGATTGAACGGATATTATGAAAAGAAAAAACATATTTTCTCGCTCTGAATGTTGTAAAAAAAAAAAGTTGTATTCATGACTAAAGCTTGAGTATATTGCATTTCTTTGCCGAAAGAAATGAATCACCTCAAAATGCGAGTGACGTGTAACGTTTCCCGCTCAAGAGTTTAGGCTTAAAGGGATAGTTCACCCAAAAATGAAAATTTGATGTTCATCTGCTTACCCCCAGTGCATCCAAGATGTATGTGTCTTTTTTTCTTCAGTCGAACGCAAATTATGATTTTTAACTGCAAACGCTGCCGTCTGTCAGTCAAATAATAGCAGTAACGTTAGATGGGAACTTCAACTATAACAGTAAATAAAACTTGCTTAGACAAATCAAAATTAAAACCTGCGGCTCGTGACGACACATTAATGTCCTAAGACACGAAACGATTGGTTTGTGCGAGAAACCGAACATTATTTATATAATTTTTACCTCTAATACACCACTATGTCCAACTTCGTTCAGCTTCCTGTTAGTGAGGTCAAAAAACGCGTTGTGATGACGGAAGTGATGTCTCGCCCATATACTTCAATGAGCGCGAGACATCACTTCCGTTGTCAGAGCGCGATCAGACCTTACTAACCGGAAGCTGAACGAAGTTGGACATAGTGGTGTATTAGAGGTAAAAAATGATATAAATACTGTTCAGTTTCTCGCACAAACCGAGCCGCAGGGTTTAATTTGGATTTGTCTATGGAAGTTTTTTCGACTCTTATTGTTCAAGTTCCCAATCACTGCTATTATTTGACTGACAGACGGCAGCGGTTGCAGTGAAAAATCATAATTTGCATTCGACTGAAGAAAAAAAGTCCTCTACATCTTGGATGCCCTGGGGGTAAGCAGATAAACATCAAATTTTCATTTTTGGGTGAACTATCCCTTTAACGTTACTGGCTCAGCTCCGAGCGCTCAATGCCGTTATGAACGTGGATTTTATGTTTTAAATTTGTGAAGGCAGGAAATGAATGTGTGGAAAATTAATTTACACTTTAAAACTGTAAAACTAAAACGGATTAATGTTTGGATTTTAATTTTAGGAAAGCTGCTGCTTGGTAGGCCTAGTTCCTGGTGCCAGTTTTGGTTGTCCAGTCTTCGCTGACACTGGTAAGTTGTTTTTGCCATGGAGGGGAGAGGATTGGGTGCAGTAGGTGATTCGTGCATTACATTCAATACTGATTGCACTGATTCAGGGCTGGAACAAATGATTACATATGCTGTGTCCCAATTCGCTTACTTGTACTATGCCCTAAAAGTATGTACTCTTTTTGTGAAGAAAAGGTATTTACTTTTGAATGTGTAGCAAAAAAGTAGGCAAGCTTTGGGACATACTACTTCGTCATCTTTATCGGACGGATCTGTCGCGTGCATCCTGTCACGTAAACTGCCCTGTCAATCATCTTGTCACAGTTAAAATCCTCTATTAAATCTATTTTATTCTCCTAACTTTTCGGAGAGAAATGTTGTAGCACATTCATTTACCAGTCATGTGTTTTCAATGCGGAGACTGTCCTCGTGTGTTTGCAATTTGAATATAATGATTCATTTAAGAGTTAATGGCTTAATGTATCTTTGCAAATGTTCAAAATGCTGCTGCAGACTTTGTATTTTCTGCTGTTTTCATTTTTTAGATCAGTGCCGAGTTCATGAGAATCACAACGCAAAAAGGGTGGCATGACAAAGGAAAGGACTGGCAGGATTTTACATCGTTTAGATGAGGTATGTACAATTACGACTGAGTCAGACTGAATCAAATGTTTGATATTAGCTTAACCAGTCTGTTCTTTGGTCACTATGACAGGGTTGTACAATAACTTTTTTGCGCGTAACACTGGTGCTACAAAGGTTAAAAGATTTTTAGCACCAGTAGTCTGAAAGTTGTCAGCACAGACTGATTTCTTTTGTAGCATGTGCGACAAATGTCACACTGTACAGCCCTGTATGATACCAACATTAAAACCCTGACAACTCAATCGTTTGTGCTCAAAACGAACTCCGTCTAACCACAATGAGTGAAGATCTGAGCATGATGCCCCTAACACTAACATTATTAGCCTTTTCATTGTGGTGTTATATGGAGGCAATCTTGTGTTATGGATGCCCTGGTTGTTTTAAAAGTTGTATCAGCGATTGCAGGCCCAAACATAAATGATCATATTCCTCCTCATGATCCGCTAGCTGCACGCCCCAGAAGCAGGCTGTCAAAAAAACAAACAAAAAAAAAACAACGCCTTTGTAGGCAGCCTAGGGTCTGAGATCTGTACACAAAAACAATAGACCGCAACAGCGCTATCAACCACTCAAAACCAAAATAGTGTTTAATTTTCTGAGATACTGATACACTCTTTATTCATTACTATGTATTGTCTTGCCAGGATATGCCAGGTGATGGACTGGAGCAAACAATGGCCGTCTTAATCAGTGAGACAGACAGACACCAGGGTTCTCATTGAGTCCACAGAGGTCCTCAGTAACGTGCCCTCAACCGCAGCTGCTGTTGCAATGCTGTTTGGACTGTGTGGTAAACCTTGAGTATTCAAAAGAACTGAAATTCAGTTGAATTTTTTCTGAAAGTTTTAATGGAACTTGGCGCAAGAAAAATGACCCCCAAAATATGTCGCCTCTCCACTCTGCTGCATAGTCAATGACTGACTGACAGCCTCCATTTCAGTGCTTTGATGAACACAGGATGGCAGAAATTCTTTCACCCCAGTCTCCACTACATCGTATTAGTAGTTCAGTAGTTGTTTGTTGTTTACTGGATGTGGCAATATCTATGTTTTGTATTTGATTTACATTTATTTCTCAGAATTACATTTGTATTTGTAAAACAATGTTTGTTTTGCCAAAAAAGTCTAATCTTTAAAACAGTGATTTAATAAATCTTTTAAAATAATGTTTGATCTGACTCATTTAAAATATATATATTTTGAGAGAATTAAATTTTTTTTAGATTGTCAATTGTGAAGCCTTTTATATTACTTGCAATGAATACATATTTCAGACTGAAGAAAATTAAATTTAGATCAAGTCTCTTAAAAACCTTTTTTTTTTAATTTAAGCCAATTTAAAATATTGATTTACACCAAATTCAGAAAAGAGTTTGCATGAAATGCAGAAAATTAGTTTGAACTGAATGGTTTCTGAACATTAGGTCAATGTAAAATCTTTATTGTGAATGGTTACTTCAATTTTATTAAGTTAATCCAATGTTTCACTTTTTACAGTGTACCTCCAAAAATATCTACATTACTTTTCCAACATTTGTGTCATTCTTAAAAGGTTTATTGGCCTCGATGAGTCTGAGACTCCCGGTCAGACATTGTGTCTCAGACGGTATTAAATAATTTGTGAATATTTGTAAATATTCGTGGCTCAAACAGCTGGAAAAATGACTGTGGCTATACTGCAGTTCTGTGGGTGTTTTGTCTAGGCAAGGATATTAGCCTATAGTTAACTAAAAAAAAAAAAAACTATTCAAACTATTCAATCGAAATAAACCTGAAATTTAAGAAAATATAGCCTAAATATTAGTTGAAAATTTCAATATAATTTCAATAAAATATTTCATATTTTGGGCTCATCTGATTTTTTGCACAATCTTTATTAGCATGATATTTAGTGAGTTTGGTCTGTTAAAATCACTGTCTTAGTCAGGCCCGGTTCTAGGATTGCGTGACTGGGGGGGCATTTCGAAAACTTGGTGGGGCAGCATAATATGATTTATGATTCCTAGGTTTATGATCCCCCTACCCCCTTTTAACTACTAAACAGTTTCCTCCATTTTTCAGATTTTTCCAATTAATAACCTCTTCAAATTTAATATTAGCTAATCACAAAAGTACTTTCTATAATTCTGAAATTTAAACATTTGTTTTTTGACTATTTAGTTAGTACAACTGTTTAATTGGACTGTTTAGAGACTTTTGGTCTAAGATACGAATGGCTTAAAATTACAATTAATTTGATTACTTTATTTTCTAAATATTACATAACTTTTGGTAAAATAATGGAAGATGAACACATTCAATGTCTACTGAACAATATTTTCATTTTGGGAAAATGTTATATTCATGTTATATTAATTTACTGTAAGTTCCTTAAAACAAAGCCACTGTTTTCTGTTTTGCAGAAAGAATTTTGGATTTACTTAATCTTTAAGAATGGTAAAATTTAAAAGTGGAAGAAGACAACTTGGTTCATTGAAGAAATTTAAACCATTAGAAGACCTGGCTGCATGATTCTTTCCTTTTTCGTGTTTTATTATATATTGTGGACTATATGTAAACATCTCATAATAATACATTTTTGTTGCAGTGCCAAAAAAAAAAAAATTTGATCTCACTTTATTTTTTAAATTATTGATATTTTGCAGATTCTGAAAGGTGTTATCACATCAAATAATAGGCTACTATTCAACAAATAGCGCAATATGCTGATAGAATATTTTAGAGTTCAACATAACTTAGCAAAACTATTTTATATTTTACTATAATAGTTACATCTATACATATATTTTTTTTTTTTAGTTTTTAATTTATTAATTTTCAAGATTTTTCATGACTTGGAAATCACATTTTTAAAATTCCAAGCTACATTTCCAAGTGTTCCATGATCGTGTAGCAATGTATTAACGGTGTGTGCGCGTTTAAATATTGACTAGAGTGCATTTATAAAGGAGCTGCATGTCATCTGCTCAAGTGATTGTCAATGGCCGTCTTGAGAAGTGATCAGATAAGGTGTGTCTTGGGAAACTGCTTAGAAAAAGGATGTGGATGAGGACATGAATTCTTTTTACAAGTTGAAATCTTGTAATTATGGCAATTCTAGCATGGTGTGAGTGAGCACCTGAAGTGCTGAGCATGTCTGTGAGGGAGAACTGTAAAAGGATGCGCGCCAGAAAAATACAACCGCACAATGTTTCTAGTAATTCGCGTATAAACTAATTTAGTGTTTATATATTTTTTACATTTTGAGTATTATCACAAAAAAATTAGTATCCTGGGGATGTTGGAGGGGCACAAAAGAAATCTGGGGGGGCATTGCCCCTCCTAGCCCCACCCAGACCCGGCCCTGGTCTTAGTACATTAAGCCATGTTAAGCCTTTTCTTATAACGGTTTTCTATGGGAGAAAAAGCTTAACGTGTTATAAAACGTGTTAAGATCATATTTTGGGCTCATATGATTTTTTTGCACATAGTATACTTTATTATAAAGATATTTAGTAAGTTTGGTCTGTTAAAATCACTGTCTTAGTACATTAAGCCACGTTAAGCCTTTTTCACATTAAGCGTTTTAGAATGTCCCTACCAGGGGACTAAAGGGATAGAGATGTGTATGTTGTCCACCTTCTTTTACACGTATTTCTTTTTCTTTCTTCTCTGGAAAATAAAAATTAGACTTATGGAAGACTTTTCTATGTCCCTCAAAAATATGATTATAGTAACTGTTCTATTTAGAACTGCATCGCTCTCATGAATAACCCCTTTATATGCATTTCTTTATTCCTGCTTTTTTGTTTTTCAAAGCTGTAATCGTCATAGCCACCTCATTAATGGTTTTCTGGAGCTCAACCATCAAACTACAGTTTTATAATTTAAAGATAATAATATACTAATCGTACTGAAAATAAACTATTATTAAACACATTATTTACAACACCAGCGTCCTTTATAGGCTACCACTTTAAAAGGATAAATTAGAAGTTTATTTCTTTATGGATCCTTGGATCTATTTAAACGGGTTCTGCTATTGCTACAAGCTGAAGAACCATAATTTGGTACCGTTTAAAACCATTTTTCTTTAGAGTGAAGGGAGGAATGCATTTTCTTCAAGTGATGGACTTGATTTTGTTATTTTCAAAGCAATAGCCTACTTGCTGCTAATATTTATTGAAATCACCGCCTGTTAAATAAAACTTTACTAAATTAATAATAAATAATTATAAATAATAAAAAAAAATATGGAAAAATGCAGGTAAGTTAACACATCTCATCATGTATATGATTTAAAATTAATAATATTAAAATATATATATTTTCCACCATCAAATAGTCTATTACTGTTTCACATTTCACAAACTTACATGTAAATGAAATATACTGTCAATACACAAGTTACACAAATTATTTAGATAAATAAATGCATTTATTTCTATTGAAAGGGATAGAAAACAAATTAATAATATAAGTCTAAAATGATTCCTTATCTTATAGCTCCATCTAGTGGACAAGGTTAATATCCAAGCCTTCGGGTTGCAGATGAAATTGCTGATGATTTAGAGCAGTGGTTATAATACCAAAAATAAAATTATAATAGTTCAGGGTGAGAACAGCAAATTCTAAACCAGGAGTTCTCAACTGAATAGGGTTGGAGCTAAACTCTGCAGTAAACCTTAAAGACCATAGCTGACAACCCCTGGATTAGAATTTGCTGTTCTCCTGAGCATCAGAAATTCATACATCTATTATAACTGCTCCTCTTTTTGGTCAGAAGTTACCATGTTAGTATTCCTTCGTTGTAACAAATGTAATATTATTATTATTATTATTATTGTTAATAATAATAATTATAATAATAATAATAATAATAATAATAATTATAATAATTAATAATAATAATAATAATAATATTAGAAGAATCCTTTCTACCATCTTTTTACGGTTTATACTTTTTGTAACTTCTTATTTTCCCAAATAGACAAACTATATCCATGAAACCAAGAATGTTTTCTAGGATAACTTGTTCTCCACCTCATGTTGAAGAAAATGTTAAATGACAAAGAAAATTCAGGCAAGATCACGAAAGAACAAAAAGAGATATAGAAAAATTGAGCATAAGGGCTATGTCATCCAAGTTAAAATAATGCCTTTAAATTTTCAAAACATGTTTAATTTGTTCACTTCAACACTAATGTAACAGCCAATACACACAAAGACACACACACACACTCATAATACATGTAATAAATTTAGAATTCTTATGCACTGTTGCCACTAGTTAGTTAACTAATTATTGTAAAATCGATAGTCTATAACAAATAGCCTACATCTACTAATGGAAATTTTTAAATGCGTTTAAAGGCGTCATATGATGCGAAGTATGATGATCAGGCGTCATATGATGCGACGTATGATGATCAGGCGTCATATGATGCGACGTATGATGATCAGGCGTCATATGATGCGACGTACATATTTCAGATGTACCAATCACACGTCATTTTTTTATGCAAATTTCTCATGTACGCCGCCGTCACGTCGCCGCCTACGATTAGTTTCAGTGACGTCGCTGTGACGTCGCCGCGGGTCTATCGTCTGCCCTCCCTATCAATCCCATTCAAAATTTGACACTGTCTGATGGCGACGTAAGGGTAGACTGTGCCTTATCCTTCACCTGCTTAGCCTTAGAAGTGGCACGTTTGGCCTCCCATAAGGGAGCGCCATAAACTGAAAGGAGAACTAACGTGTATACGCACGCCAGCCGTCTGGCCAAAATCCCATAGTATTCAGGCGTCAGACGTCAGATATGAGACGTCAGACGTCACGGTCACGTGTTAGAGCTGCGCTCAAAGTGCGCAGCGATGGCTATGGTGTGGAGTCCATGCCAAAATCAAGCTTACTATGAGGTGTCGTTTTGCTATTTACGATGCACATGCAGAACAAACTGTCATTAGTTAAGACAGCATATTAGGATAAATAAAAATAATTATTCTTGGGATAAGCATTTCTCATATATCAATGTACAGTAAAACTATATTGTCAGAACATGGTTAAAGAAATGTAATGGTTATAGTTCAAAAGTATGGAAACAGATAAGCTTAAAAATAAGGAAAATAAGCTTAAAATATTGTTTATCCTGTGGCTCCCTCTATTGGACAACATTTTCAGGCGAACCTCTTTCAGATGAAATGCTGATCGTTAAGAAATTGCTGTTAGCTTCCAAAGCATCAATAACTGTATTTGGCTTTGAGTCTGAGACTCCCGGCCTGAGATTGTGTCCCAGACGGCAATAATTAGTTAGTGAATTTGTAAATATTCATGGCTTAAACAGCTGGAAAATTGACTGTACTTGCAGTTGTGGATGTTTTTCCCAGGCAGGGTTATTATAGTTAACTGAGAAAAAATAAAACTAGCTATTAAAACATTTATGCTAATCGAAATAAACCTGAATATAAAATGGTTAAAAAAAAAATTAAACTAAACTAAAACAAAATGTTGCCTTGTTGATGCCATTTCGTTTCCTCCCCTGACTTTCAACCGACGAGATCATTATCTTTTCATTAACCGACAAGGTAAAATAAAATTAGAATTAAACGAAATTACAATGGATACGTGTCTGTGACCCATTAATAAAATCCCAGGGGTTTAATTAGTTAAGCCTACATGAACAAATAGCAGAATAAACAACAGAACATGAGGATTCATCATCATCATTGGGCAGCAGCGCTTCTGAATGGAGAAATCCTATAAAAGGAATAAATAACCTATGCAAGAAATTTTTCACCTAAATAATAAACATATTAACAAAATGAAAGGAACATACTGCGACAAGTAACTAAGTTATATGAGTTTCGGTTTGGATTTTTGAGAAGTCCACAAAGGAAATTCTTTTTGCTTTCTTTATTTTACAGGCATTTTTTTTCTTTTTATTGTGAAATAATAGGCCTATTTAACCCTTCACAGATTCGAAATGTTACATAAATGTGACCATATGTCTGGGTATTTTAATTTTTTCCCGCTTTTATAAGAAAATGTAAGTGATCGCGTCGGCGCCTCACGCACACACAACATTATTTATTTTTTTATGACTGAGCACTGTTTTTAATTCACTTACCCAGCAACATCACCTAAAATATAACTAAAGCTTGATATATAAATTCAATTTATTGCATTAGACAAATCGAATGCAAGCACATGAGAACAAATAAGTCTAGGCCTACTAATAATTAATGCAACACATCTCAAACGAGCGTGTATAACCATGCAATATATTTATTTCGTTGTGCTAACCTTAATGTTTTTTTTATGCCATTGCAGCACTTTTACATTATTTTTCTAAGTAAACAAGCGCTTAAAAAACACAAAAACAAAAACATGTTTGACCGTTGAGCTCTTCTGTATTATTTGTTTAGCTGCTTCAAGCCAAGCGCGCACTTGCAGTGTTACAATGGCCACTTATATGCATTTTTGGGCTTGTTGTTTTATTATTATTATTATTATTATTATTATTTTTTTTTTTTTTTCATATTAAGAGGTGAAAGCCTTAGTTCAGCTGGAATGACCGGTGTGTCGTTTAAACGGAGAAAAGTCAGCAAATGTGGTGTTTGCGCAAGAGAGGTGGCCGGGGGAATGGCCAAGCTTCATTCAGGGAGACAGATTTGTAAAGCTTCCTACAATTATGAACATTTACACCTTAATTAAAGCTTCATTTGGACAAAATAAGAATAAAGCTAAAATATTATCAATGTTATCCACACATACATTATCCAGACGCTAGTCCACACATACCTTATCCAGGCGTTTATCCACACGTACGTTATCCAGGCGTTTATCCACACGTACATTATCCAGGTGTTTATCCACACGTATGTTATCCAGACGCAAAGTAAAAAAATATACTTTCTCAACTACGTCGCCGCCATTGCCGCCGCGCACTTTGAGCGCAGCTCTAACACGTGACCGTGACGTCTAACGTCTCATATCTGACGTCTGACGCCTGAATGGGATTTTTTGGCCAGACGGCTGGCGTGCGTATACACAGTTCTCCTCTGTTTGCTTAGCAATCATAACATTTTGTTGAAGTCACCCCTCATAAAACGACACCTCATATATTGGCTCATACACACACTGCACTGAGCCATGTGAGGACCGTGTTCTGATACGTGTTAGCGAAAAGAAAAAAAAATAACTTCACTGCCACACGTGATTTACGTGACATCTATGCCTCGTCTGCGTCTTAAAATGAATGGATTTAATAGCAAAAAATTAAGACGTCAGTGAGACGTTCAGTCATATTAATGAGCTCGTCTGAACGTCATACCATTTAGCCACTTATTTGTGACCGCATTTTTCGTGACACGTAACGGCTTAAAAACTCCTGAATGGGGTAATACTGATGTATTTTATATTGTAGAATAAAATGTGAAAGTATCTTAAGCTTTTAAATGCATGTTATTAAATGCCTGAAATAAGGTCTGTGGTTAACACAACCTCAAAATATTTTCAAGTCTTATTCAATGGCATAAAATGCATCAGCACTCTATATACATACTGAAGTCCCAGATTTTCAAGACATGGGGATTTCCTATGGGTCTTTAGACTGGTGGTTTTAAATCCAAGTAAATTTTAATGTTTTTCATATTTCTATGTTCTACATAAATTGCACATACCTCCTACTTAAAAATAAATAAATAAATAAATAAATAAATAAATAAATAAATAAATAAATAAATGTAGTTAAACATGTAAACTCTTATTGTCAATGAGTGTCATGTAGGTTTAAGATGTGCACTTTTGTTGCTACAGTGTGACCTCACTACACACTTTCCCTAAGCTGATGTTTCTGACCCAAGTGTGCCATTTGGGACAAGGCCTTTGATATCATGGTATTTGCATACTTAATTGTTATTGGCCTTCTTTCATATGTTTATTGCATATTTAATTGTAATAGATGTCTTTTCTTGCCTTGTTTTGCCATATAGTTTTCTACGTCTAACAATGACTGTTGCATTATGATGATAGCAAAGCAGCTTGTATGGAGCATTTCATTTCATATCAGACCAAAGCTTTTAAAAAAAAAAAAAAAGTCAAGTTAGTTCTTGACAACCAATTAAATAAATGATAAATCAATTTAATAATTTTATTCAACTAAGCTTTTATTTTGTTCAGATTACAGATGACTCTCTTATATACACCAACCTCCTTACCTTCAATCCGCAACCCTCTCCAGACGGAGTGGTTCGCCTTGAGAAGACAGTGGTTCCTATTGAATGTTATTACAGCAGGTAAGTATAACTAATCATGTTATCCCCTAATGATTAACAGTAGTAATGATATGGAAATTGCACTGGTTATGAGAAACGCTGATTGTTGTTTGTCCCAATTCTTTTGGGAGGTTCTGCTAGAGATGGGTCATTTATATTGTGTCCTCTGTCTCTCAGGAGATTTGACGTTACTAGTAACCCCATCAAACCAACGTGGATTCCTTACAGTTCAACGCAATCTGCAGTGGAGGACTTGCAGTTTTCACTAAAGCTAATGACAAGTATGTGCAGTGGTGTTTCCTTAAAAAAAAAAACATGAATTCAATTGACAAGGGTTAAGGTTAGTCTTCATGTTGTTGTTGACCATAAAATTGTCCATTTTAATAAAAAATAGCCAATAGGTTGTAGTTACATCATAGCCATGAAACATGATTTGCTATGTGTTTGGCTGCAGGTGGTTTTAGATGGAGGGACATTTTTATTGGAAACCTGTAGGTCTGGATTAGTCATCAGTATTGTCTTTTTTTTTTTTTTTTTTTTTCTGTAAGAGAAAAATGCCAACATTTGCTAAAGATTTGTCAACTCTGAGTATGCTAGTATGTAGACGGCTTCATGGCTTACAGACATGGGCTAAAAGCCACAATATGCAGTTAACCTATTTGTAATTTCCTTTAATATCCTTTAAAGCTGAAGTCCATAACTTTTTGTACTCTAGCGGTTAATAAATGGAACTGCATGCGTCTTGCAGAAGAACATTGTAGCCGGAGCTACTTCTCTCTGTTTATGTCTATGACAAGTCACGCAAATATTGTGCTACTCTGCAGCGGTACAACCCAAACCAGTCTAAGATAGTCAGAATATAAATGCTTATTATAGGTGTACTGTAATGAATCAGGATAAGACGCACAACACGGTTTGGAAAATGAATTCATGATGTACTCACTCATTATATAATTTTTGGACATTTTGAACACACAAAAAGTTACGGACAGCAGCTTTAAGTAGAATGGTTGTAGAATGGTCACACTTGGTTTGCATTACTTCTGGTGCAGGTGATTGGCACTCTGAACGGGCCTCTGCTGTGTACTTCTTGGGTGACATCATAAACATGGAAGCCTCAGTTCATCTGGGTCATCACTTTAGCCTCCGCATATATTTTGAGAGCTGTGTTGCCACGGTGACTCCAGATATGAACTCTGTCCCCAGATACACGTTTATTGAAAATCATGGGTGGGTACATTCATCAGGGTTTGTTTTTGTCTTCAATTTATTTCACTCAGAACATCTTAGCAACTGCATAGAAATGCCCTGGCAACCACCATAGCATCTGAGTTTTCTGCAGGCAAACACCACTCACTCAGTTGTATTGTAGCTGAGATGGTCCTCACTGCAGAACACGAGATCCAGGGGGCAAGGTTGGATCCAGATCCAACTCCTCCCACTTTACATACCCTAAACTAGGGCTGGGCAATATATCGCATGCGACTGCCACACGCATTTCATCAGTAAAGCCGGTTCCCTGATTACCACTAAATCGCCATCACCTGCTTTCAAATGGAGCGGCATTTAATAGACAGAACCGTAGTTCACTGACAAGCCATGCAATATCGCATTCATTATCGCAGATGAATCGCCTTCGATAATGAACCCGATATTGATGAAATGCGCGTGACAATCACATGCGATATATCGCCCAGCCCTACCCTAAACCAACCCGTCTCCACCCCCTGATCTCTAAACCTACCCATCTCCACCCCCTGGATCTGGATCCATCTCCTCCCACTTTACATATCCCTAAACCTACCCATCTCCTCTCCACCCCCTGGATTTGGATCCTGGATCTTGAGTTCTGCTGTGAGGAACTATTGGAGTAGTTGGGGTTTCTTGTACTGATAAATGGCGCCATCTTGTGGGTGCAAGACCGCAGTTAAAGCACTCTGTCTGAGGAGAGATGAGCCAACAACGGTGTTCAAAGATAAAATAATTTAACTCTGTAAATTAGTAAACTTTAACCATAAATACATAAATTAGATGTTATAGCTTGATATGTTCAAACTTGGTGCTAAAAATAGAGACAAACTTGTCAAATCATGTACCAAAAAAGATGTAATTTTGCATTTTAAATAAAATGGCCATGAATGAGTGCATGTTGAGTAAAAAATCGCTGAAATCGCTTTTTGTTGTCTATGCTCATTAGGCTATGTTGCCTTCATGTATCGGAATTATCGAGTTTCCTATAGTTAAAAAATGACCATGGAACAACCTCTCAGGTAGTTTACCACAGATATATATAATATATGGATGGATGGATGGATGGATAGATAGATGCCTCATTAGCGTGTTTCTATGGGCCATTGATATTCTATATAATTGGGTGTTTTTAAATGAACACTGAGAGTCTGGGAACGTGACGTCAGCAACGCATTGCATTCTGGGACTTTAGGTCACTGACAGTACAGTAGAGACTGGGAAGTAGTGGAGGAAGATGTTAAAATGTATATTTTACAGTTAAAAACATATTAGAATGGTGAACACTGGCTGTGTTAACTATCTGCATAAACTGACCAGTGTGGAAAATGGATGTGAAAGGGAGCGCCATTTTGTCCCATTTTCGGGACATTCTAAAACGTTAAATGTGGCTTAATGTAAGTAAACATCATACTAATAGCCCAGAATTACACGTTAAAGGGTTGGTTCACCCAAAAATGAAAATTATGTCATTAATGACTCGCCCTCATGTCATTCAAAACCCGTAAGACCTCCGTTCCTCTTCGGAACACAGTTTAAGATATTTTAGATTTAGTCCAAGAGCTTTCTGTCCCTCCATTGAAAATGTTTTGTTTGTACGGTAGACTGTCCATGTCCAGAAAGGTAATAAAAAAAAAAATCAAAGTAGTCCATGTGACATCAGTGGGTTAGTTAGAATTTGTTGAAGCATCGAAAATACATTTTGGTCCAAAAATAACAAAACCAACGACTTTATTCAGCATTGTATTCTCTTCCGGGTCTGTTGTCAATTCGTGTTCACGACTCCGCTTCCCCCCCTTCTGCTCTAGTGTAGTTCACGACTCACGACTTGTGGATGTAAGATGCTGCTGACGTGTTATCTAGTGCGCCAGAGCTTCGTTTACAGTCTGAGGGAGATGCACGCTGTATTCAAGCTATTCTACATTGTTTGTATTTTGGTATTGCTATATTTTTTTAAAATAGTGCGTAAGTGTGCATGTCGCGGATGTCCTAATCACCAAAAACAACCACGGCGACGTAAAAGTCCATTACCAATGCTGACAGATGAAAGGATTCAATGGAATCAATTCAATGGAAAGGATCCCGGAAGAGAAGACAATCTGAATAAAGTCGTAGTTTTTGTTGTTTTTGGACCAAAATGTATTTTCGATGCTTCAACAAATTCTAACTAACCCACTGATGTCACATGGACTACTTTGATGATTTTTTTTTTATTATTTCTTTTTATTACCTTTCTGGACATGGACAGTCTACCGTACAAACATTTTCAATGAAGGGACAGAAAGCTCTTGGACTAAATCTAAAATATCTTAAACTGTGTTCCGAAGATAAATGGAGGTCTTACGGGTTTGGAACGACATGAGGGTGATTCATTAATGACATAATTTTCATTTTTGGGTGAACTAACCCTTTAAGTCACTGTCCATTAAGCGTTTTTTTTTTTTTTGTTGTTGTGTTTTTTTTAATGGGAGGAAAATGCGTACATGTTAAATGTGTTGCGTTCATATTCTGGGCTTATCTGCTTTTCTGTACATAGTAAACACCAAACTAATAAAGCATACTAAGTTTTGTACGTTAATAAGTGTCTTAGTAAATTAAGCCACGTTAAGCTTTTTCACGTTAAGCGTGAAAAACACAATGGTGAAAGTGAAACTCAATGAAAATAAACATGACCAAAATGTGGCTTTGTCATTTTGTATTTATTACAGATTCATAACTTCTGATCCATTTGAGTATGTAAGTGCTCACGCCATCAATAATGTACGAAAACTCGTTTATAAATGTTATTTGTGATATAGCTTGTTGCGATCACTCTCCGTGTTCATAAAGCAGCACACCTTTGATTCATTGTTCAGCTCGTCTCAGTAAGATCATTTGTTCCATTTAAGTCCAATAAAACTTACTTGGTGTAGCGATTCCACAATATAATTCATTTCAGAGCTGCATCACAGAGGGTCATGCAGTTATTATCCCTTAATTCATTAACATGAGGAAATCAGGGCGATATGATGATATGCTGGCTGAGATCAATCTATATTGTGTTTATTTTATCTGGCAGATATATCAGTACCACTTAGTTATTAAAAACTGCAATAGAGAAATCACTTTGGTCCTGTGTGTGGTCCGATAGAAGGCGGCAGTATGATTTCTGTGCGTGTGTATATCGTGTCCTGGCCACACGACTGATCGAATGAACACGAGATTCAAATATTAGCCAACTTATTCTAAGCAAGTACAAGCAGCGCTTTAAAAAATTAACATAAATACAGTCGTTTTTCATCTGGTGATTTGTATTTGTTGTCATTGTACGCTCCTGAGCGTGACCTAAAACATGGCGGCGATTACCCAGAATGCAAATCACAGTGACGTAGTTTGCCAAGCTCTATACAAGTTTTAGTACTGGGTGATATATTGTAGTGACCCTGCAGTCAGCGCAAGCAGCTGGGTCCGTGTACTTTTGTGTCCATTCCTTTTTTGTTTTTTAACCACTTAAAAAAAAAAAAAATGAACGGTTGTTGTATTTTTAAATGCTTTGGTGAATACCAACATTTAAATTAAAACCGAATACACAAATTTCGTGTGCACAAAATAAATATTGACTTATTTTCAGATTTTTGTTTATTACGTTTTGCATTTTTATAAACAAATTAAAAAACAGTTTAAAGTCGAAGAAATGTCAATTTACAAGTTTTCTTTTGTAAAATTGTTGTTTCCCCCACACTTTCGAGAGCCATGTCTCTGAAACATAATACATGACTGGTGACCACCTGGCTATATATTGATCTGTTGCGGGACACGTGAGACAGATAAAATTACAACTTTAACGCTATGTAAATATTGATTTACATTTGTTGGCAAACTTTGCATATGCGCCGATTAATGTTTCTGCCGGTGGGTGCCCACACTAATGATCGCAGCCATTCGTTGGAAATATTTAACATCAGGACGGATGATTACATGCTTTAATCGATTTGGTCAGCTTTGAGCAGCTCTTGAGGTTCTTATCCAGTATGTGAGATGAAATCCTTGCTGGTGTAATTGTGTTTACTGACTTTGAGGCCTGCTCTTTGCGCTCTCCACTCAGTTGTCATCAGAGGGAAAACCTCTCTCTATGATTGCGTTGATTGGTTATTTTCACAGCTAGAACATGACGGCTGCACAAATAGATTTTTAAATGCTCCCAGTTTTTATTATATTTCTTACTGTGGTATTGTAATTTCATGGATGAAAAAAAATTACAGACATAAATGAAATGCGGGACACTACTTAAGTCTTGCGGGACGCAGGACAAAGCTCCCAATTTCGAGACTGTCAAGTCACCTTTATTTATATAGCGCTTTTTACAGTGCAGATTGTGTTAAAGCAGCTTTACATTGATAACTGGTACATAATTTTTGCTGCACATCAGCTCTTCAAGAATAGTGTCAATGCAGGCAGATCAAAGCACTGTTGAATAAATGTCAAGAATACTGTTGAATATCAAATGTCAAGTGTCCCCAACTAAGCAAGCCAAAGGACAGCGGCAAGGAACCCAAACTCCAACAGGTTTTTGAGGAACTGTACTACTGGCTGTCGTGTCGATGAGGCCTTCACAATGTATGATCTAGTCGACTTGATCTCTGCTGTCCTGCAAAATGCTTAATGTAGGTTAAAAGGCTTAATGTAGCCTATGTGATATTGGAGGACCAAATTCACTACACCTTATAAGCAGCCCATATGAACACAATTTATAACACATTAAGCATTTTCCTAGAAAATAAAACGGTTATGAAGAAAACGCTAATACATAAAGACACTGATATTAAATGACCAATAAAGATATGCAGACAAGCAGGTCAGGTCGAAAAATAAGGCAACGTGCTTTCAACATTCAGCGTTTTCCATTTGTAAAAAACAATTATAAACGCTTAAGATTATATTGTCCTTCCATTTTGTTGACGTTGCCGTTATAGCAGATGTTGTGATGACTAGGAAATGTGCGAGAAAATGTAGTTTCACCCTGGTTGTTGTTTTAGTAGGATTGTAATGACTCATCACTCGACATGGGATCCATTTAGCAGGCTTTATTAAAGCACTCATGGTCGTACAGGCAGGGGTCAGGGCTGCGTTTCCCAAAAGCATCGTAAGCCTAAGTTGATCGTAGCTCCATTGGTTTCAATGGAGCTACGATCAACTTAAGCTTACGATGCTTTTGGGAAACGCAGCCCAGAACCAGCAAACACAGCAATGGAGAACAGGCAGATACGTGGTCAGAAACAGGCAGTGGATTGGGGTCACAGGCAAGAATCACAGTCCAAGGAAACAGGCAATGGGTCAATAGGCAGGCAGCAATGGGTCGATAAACGATGAACAGACAGGAATGGCAAGGGGAAAACAAACAGGGTAAAAACGCTCAGTAATGACAGCCGGGGCAATGATCAAGACTTCGCGTGTGTCAGTGTGTGACGGCTGCTTAAATGACAGTACAAACTAGCTGCAGCTGGAGAGTGATCAGAGTCCAAGGAACGGGTTTGTGGAAAATGTAGTGTGAGTCAGTATAGGTGAGTGAATGGATGCGTGTGTCAGTATTCCGGGGATGGAACCCTCTGCTGGCCAGCGGAGGGAATCACGGGGTTCGTCTCCGTGACAGAGCCCCCTCCCTGCAAGCGACTCCTGGCGCGAGGTGGCACACAACGTCGGGGTCTACCACGTGGTCGAGGGGCCGGTCTTTCTGGATGGTTGCGGTGGAATTCGTCGATCAGGTTGGGGTCAAGAATATCCTCGGCATTGACCCAAGATTGTTCCTCTGGACCCTTCCCAGTCGACCAGATATTGGATGATGCGTCCCCGACGTCTGGAGTTGAGTAGCTCTCGCACCTGGTACGTCTCCTCGCCCTCCACTAGAACGGCCTGGGGACTCTGCTCACGGGACCTCCCCTCTCCCTCTTCACTGGGGTCAGCAGTGGGCTTGAGCAGAGAGACATGGAAAGTGGGAGAGATAAGATGAGACACGGGTGTAATTTGACGTGTTATTTTGAATGGACCCATGTACCTTGGACTCAACTTTTTACAGGGAAGTCCGAGGCGGAGGTCCCGGGTAGACAACCAGACCCATTGGCCGGGATGATACTCAGGACACTCCAGCCGGCACATCGGTGGGTTCCCTGGACCACGGGAACATGGGTGGTTGATAACCCAAGATGCATCTGAATGGAGTGATACCGGTGGAAGGTTTGACCAGGGAATTCTGGGCGTATTCTGCCCACAGAAGATACCGGACCCAATCCTCCTGGTTCTGACTGCAGTATGATCTTAAAAAGCGAGTGAGTTCTTGATTCAATCTCTTGACCTGCCCATTCGCTTGAGGATGATAGCCGGAGGTCAGGCTTACATTGACGTCCAGGGCTTGGAAGAAGGCTTTTCATAGGCGAGACGTGAACTGGGGGCCATGATCTGAGACTGTCTTCGGGCAATCCGTAGAGGCGGAAAACCCAGTTGCACAATAGTTCGACAGTCTGCATGGCAGTCGGGAGCTTGGGCTGAGGGATGAGACGACAGGCTTTAGAGAAACGATCTATGACAGTGAGAATGACGGTGTTACCTTGTGATATGGGTAGATCTGTGATGAAATCGATGGCTATATGAGACCAGGGACGTTGTGGAATGGGAAGTAGTTGGAGTAATCCGGCTGGTAGCTGTCTTGGGTTCTTTTTCATGTTTATAGGTTTGACACTGCTGGACGAAGGTTGTGGCATCCTTGACTAGGGTCTCCCACCAGAAACTGTTTTGTAGTAAATGAAGGGTGGCAGTGATACCTGGATGACCTGACGAAGGTAGACCGTGAGTGAAGTTCAAAACTTGGTCACGTAGGTTGGGAGATACAAACACTTTGTCAGGCGGACCTGAAGTTGGTAAAAGTTGGCGAACCCCAGGAAGCATTGTAATTCCTTCAAGGTGTTGGGTTCGGGCCATTTGAGGACAGCGCTGACTTTACTCTCATCCATGGCAATCCCCTCTGAGCTGAAGATGTATCCAAGGAAGGTGGTTGACGTGGTGTGGAACTCGCACTTCTCTGCCTTGGCATAAAGCTGGTGGTCGATTAGGCGTTGTAGTACAGCTCTAACATGGTAAATGTGTTCATCAAGAGTGTTGGAATAGATAAGGATGTCGTCAATGTATACAATCACAGACCTGTTCAGCATGTCCCTGAATACGCCGCTGACGAATGATTGGAAGATTGAAGGACTATTAACCAGGCCGAACGGCATAACCCGGTATTCATAGTGCCCATTGGTCGTGGAGAAAGCAGTCTTCCATTCATCACCCTCTCTGATGCGGATCAGATTGTATGCGCAGGGTAGATCCAGTTTGGTGAAGTATTGGACAGTACGAAGCTGTTCAAGGGCAGATGGCACTAGGGGAAGTGGGTACCGGAATTTCACTGTGATTTCGTTGAGACCCCTATAGTCAAAGCATGGTTGAAGACCCCCATCTTTTTTCCACACGAAGAAGCAGCCAGCAGATGCGGGTTAGGTAGATGGCCGAATGAATCCTTTCTCCAACTCCTCCTCTATATATTTAGACATGGCCTCAGATTCTGGTTGGGATAGAGGGAAGATGCGACCCCTGGGGGGCGCATGACCTGGAAGGAGATCAATGGCACAGTCATGAGTACGGTGTGGTGGTAGGTATTGGCTTGTTCCTTACTGAAAGCCGTAGCGAGGTCGAGGTATTCTTTGGGCAGGTTGGAGATGGCTGGGACATCCGGGTTGACCAGGACGGCGTTAACAGGCATGTGTGTGATGGTAGACAGACATGATCTCTGACACTGGGTGCTCCACTTGGTAATTTGTCCCTCTCTCCATGAGATTTGTGGATCATGGAGCTGAAGCCAGGGTAATCCTAGAATAATGGGAGTGTTAGACACAGGTAGCATGTAGAATTGAATGCATTCCTTGTGAAGTAGTCCAGTTGACATTGGGAGTTCCTGGGATAACTGGTTAATCAGTCCATTCCCCAGAGGGCGTCCATCTATCGTGGCTACAGAGAGGGAAGTGGAACATGGAATGAGACACATTATTGGTCTTGGCGAACTCCTCTGATATGAAATTGCCGCGCCTGAATCCACCAAGGCAGCGGTAACCACACAAACGTCTCGGTTACGTATGTAACCCTCGTTCCCTGAAGGAGGGAACGGAGACGTACGTCAGTAGTGACCGACGAATTGGGATATCGCTAGAGAGCCCCTATCAGCTTCGAGAAAACTAAAACAAGCCAATGAACATTGGCGTGCGATATTTTGCATAACGCACCCCTCCCCATCCGGGGCATATAAAAGGGGGAGGAGATGCAATCGCACTCTGTTTTTCGCTGAGGAGACAACTGGTGTCTCCGTTCCCTCCTTCAGGGAACGAGGGTTACATACGTAACCGAGACGTTCCCTTTCAATCGGTCACGTTCGACGTACATCAGTAGTGACCGACGAATTGAGATCCCAAATAAAACGCCACAGTTACGAACCCCTTCCAGTGCCCAGCGCAAGCTCTAGCCACCCGTCGCACCAGGGGGACGGAGAAGGGGGCGAGCTTACGCCGGGAAGTCTACTGCTGTTCCGAAATACCCCCTAAGTAAACTAGACTACACTGGGAAAGCGAACCCAAAGGGGACGCTGCGGAGCCACTACCCACCCAGAGGGGAAGGAATTTACGTGGAACATCTGCCCTTCGGGCCAGGCCATAACACATACATGTCCCTGGGATGGCCCCACCTAAGTAGGGGGAGACTCATCTGACAGGTGACAGCAGAACTCTGCTAAGGGAAGACACGGACTCACCGTAGGGAGTAACCGTGGACCATGCACATATGGAATCACTCGCTTAGAGGGATTACAACATATGGAACCCAACCAACAGACAACACCGAAGGTGGATGTTGGTCTGGCATCAGACACTCCGCAATGTCCGAGCCGAAGGGGAGGCGGAGGAACTCGACAGGGTTCACCGATCGGGGAACACGACTGGAGTCAAAAATGCACGTATCCAGCCCAGAGAGCGGGAATGGCATTGCAAGCCGACACAGAGAACAGGTTCAACGCGTCTACCGGCTAGTGGAAGCGAGTACACTGGAAGAAACCGGTTCCACATGTAAGCTATAAAACCTAGCAAACGTGTTTGGTGTCGCCCAGCCCGCAGCTCTACAGATATCTGTCAGCGAGGCGCCCTGAGCCAACGCCCAGGAAGAGGCCACTCCTCTGGTGGAGTGGGCTCTCAACCCGAACGGGCAAGGCACGCCCTGGGAATCATAAGCCAGGGCGATGGCATCCACAATCCAGTGGGCCATCCTCTGCTTGGAGACAGCCTTCCCTTTCTGCTGGCCTCCATAACAGACAAAGAGCTGATCTGAGGTCCTAAAGCTTCGAGTTCTATCCACGTAAACGCGCAGAGCGCGGACTGGACAGAGCAAAGCCAGGGCTGGGTCTGCCTCCTCCGAAGGCAGCGCTTGCAGGTTCACTACCTGATCTCTGAAGGGAGTGGTAGGAACCTTGGGCACATATCCAGGCCGGGGTCTCAGGATAACGTGAGAGTCACCAGGCCCGAATTCCAGGCACGATTCGTCGACCAAAAATGCGTGCAGGTCCCCTACCCTCTTGAGCGAGGCCAATGCAACCAGGAGGACGGTCTTAAGGGACAGTACTTTTAACTCAACTGATTGCAAGGGCTCGAAGGGATGATGCCGAAGGGATGAAAGAACTACGAAAGATCCCAAGAGGGTATGGAGGGGGGACGAGGCGGATTCAGTCTCCTCGCTCCCCTCAGGAACCTGACGACCAGATCGTGCTTCCCCAAGGACTTCCCATCAACTGCATTGTGATGTGCGGCAATGGCGGCAACATACACTTTGAGGGTGGAGGGAGACAGCCTTCGCTCCAGACCCTCCTGCAGGAAGGAAAGCATGGATCTGACCAAGCATGATCGGGGGTCTTCTCGGTGAGAAGAGCACCACTCAACGAACAGGTTCCACTTCAACGCATAGAGACTCCTAGTGGAAGGAGCTCTAGCGGAAGTGATAGTGTCTACAACCGCTTGCGGGAGATCATTTAGAACCTCCGCATCCCGTCCAGGGACCACACGTGGAGGTTCCACAGGTCGGGACGCGGGTGCCAGAGGGTGCCCCCTCTCTGAGTCAGGAGATCCTTCCTCAGAGGAATGGGCCAGGGAGGGGCTGCCGTGAGGAGCATCAGGTCTGAAAACCATGTCCGGGTGGGCCAATAAGGGGCCACCAACAAGACCCTGCTCCCCATCCTCCCTGACTTTGCACAAGAGTTGAGCAAGAAGGCTCACTGGGGGAAACGCATACTTGCGAAGACCCCGGGGCCAACTGTGTGCCAGTGCATCCGTGCCGAGAGTACCTGCGGTCAGGGAATAGAACCACTGGCACTGAGCATTCTCCTGGGAGGCAAACAGATCTATCTGAGCCTCGCCGAAGTAATGCCAAATCAGCTGGACTACCTGGGGATGGAGTCTCCATTCGCCCGCAAGTGGAGGCTGCCGTGAAAGCTCGTCGGCTGCACGGTTGAGCACACCTGGGACATGACTGGCACGAAGCGACCTCAGATGCTTCTGACTCCATAACAAGAGATGGCGGGCGAGTTGCGACATGCGGCGGGAGCGTAGACCACCTTGATGATTGATGTACGCTACGGTCGCGATGTTGTCTGAGCGGACTAGAACGTGCTTGCCTGTCAACAGCTCCTTGAAGCGGCCCAGCGCAAGACGAACTGCCAGCAACTCGAGGCAATTGATATGCCAATGCAGCTGAGGCCCCGTCCAAAGACCTGAGGCTGCATGCCCGTTGTACGTGGCGCCCCACCTAAGGTCGAGGCATCTGTGTGAACCACAGCGTGCCTGGACACCTGTTCGAGGGGAACTCCTGCCCGCAGGAACGAGGGGTCTGACCATCGAGTGAGGGCACGGCGACAGCTCGGTGTCACAGGAACACGGAACGTGCCGCGTTGCCACGCCCATCTCGGGACCCGGCCGTGGAGCCAGTGTTGGAGCGGCCTCATATGAAGCAATCCGAGCGGCGTGACCGCGGCTGCGGATGCCATATGCCCCAGGAGCCTCTGAAACATTTTCAGTGGGGCCGCTGTCCTGCACTTGAGCGTACTCAGGCAGTTCAACACCGACTGGATGCGCTCCTCTGTGAGTTGCGCAGTCAGGGCGACCGAGTCCAGTTCCATACCGAGATAAGAGATCCTCTGCCCGGGGGAGAGTTTGCTCTTGTCCCAGTTGACCCGAAGACCCAACCGGCTGAGGTGTGCCAACACCAGATCCCTGTGTTCGCACAACTGTTCCCGCGAACTGGCTAGAATAAGCCAGTCGCCGAGATAGTTGAGAATACGAACGCCTTGTTCCTTGAGGGGAACAATGGCTGCCTCCGCAACCTTCGTAAAAATGCGGGGAGACAGGGCCAGCCCGAAGGGCAGGACTTTGTACTGATATGCCCGACCCTCGAACGCAAACCGTAGGAAGGGTCTGTGACGAGGCAGAATCGAGACATGAAAGTACGCGTCCTTCAGGTCTATAGCTGCGAACCAATCTTGGTAACGGATGCATTGAAAAATACGTTTCTGCGTCAACATCTTGAATGGCAGCCTGTGAAGGGACCGATTCAGGACTCGCAGATCCAAGATTGGCCGTAACCCACCTCCTTTCTTCGGTACAATGAAGTAGGGACTGTAAAACCCTGACTTCATATCGGCTGGAGGGACCGGCTCGATTGCACCCTTCGCCAGGAGGACAGCAATCTCCGCCCGAAGAACAGGAGCACTGTCCAGTGACCCCTGAGTGTAGTGGACACCTCTGAACACCGGGGGACGCCGGGCGAACTGAATCGCATAGCCGAGCCTGATAGTGCGGATGAGCCAGCGGGACGGGCTGGGAAGCGGTAACCAGGCTTCCAGACGCCGAACGAGCAGGACCAAGGGCACCACAGGCGCACCGGGAGTGGGGCAGCGAGGCAGAATACTGGGACTCGACTCGGACAGCACAGCGGCCCGAAGTGGAGTCAGATTCTGCGGGGTGACAGCAACGATGGGAGACGGTACACGTGGTACGGCCTGCACCATCGGGGCGCCCCCTACTGGCGAAATGAGAGGGGGCTGCGGACACCAAGGCAGAGCCCCGGGTCCTGACAACCGCGCCCTCTTGTGACCTGGAGGATGAAAGGGAAACAGCTCTTTCTGTGAAAAGGTGAGTACCGCTGGACTCCGGAGAGCCTGCGGCGGAACACATACAACAAGTTTCTCCCGGCCCTCCCCCGGGAGTGGAGGGGCAGATGGAATCCCCCCCGAAGAGCTGCTACTTCCTCCTCCAGGTCGCCCGCTTCAGGATCGCGACTTCCTCGACCTCTTACCACCTGGCTTGACTTGAGCGGGCTGGGCGCCCCGGCCGGCGCCGGCTCCCTGCTGTTTGGCTGGTGGAGGCTGCTGCTTGGCCAACTTAGCGGGAGCGGAGGACGACGCGGCCGGGCGCCCTCGGCGACGAGCAGGCTGAAGTTGCGCCGCCGGCGGGTCAAGACGTGTTTAATCGCCTCAGCCTGCTTCTGGGCAGCAGAGAACTGTTGGGCGAAGCTCTCTACTGCGTCGCCGAATAGGCCAGCCTGGGACACGGGGGAGTCCAGGAACCGATATTTATCGGTCTCCCTCATGTCAGCCAGGTTTAGCCATAGATGGCGCTGCTGGACTACCATAGTAGCCATCGCTTGACCAACGGAGCGTGCTGTCACTTTAGTCGCCCGGAGGGCGAGATCGGTGGCAGCTCGCAACTCCCCCAACAGATGCTGGTCAAGACCACCCTGTGGCATTTCCGATAACGCTTTTGCCTGATACACTTGCAAAAGGGCCATGGCATGCAGGGCGGAGGCGGCCTGCCCACAAGCTCTATAAGCCTTCTCCGTCAGAGAGGAAGAAAACCAGCGCGACCCGCCCCGAGGTACCAATCGTCAAGCCGAGAGGGGCCAGGACAGGGTGGAGGGTTCCACACGAGCCCGACGCTCTCGGCAGCCCGGGAAAGCACAGCCATCAACTCAGGATCCGACTCGGCCACAGCCGCCACCCCGTGAGACGGGGGCTCAGCCGAGTCATCCTCTCCCGAGGACTCATGCTCGCCTTCCGATACCGTGATCGACATCTGGTCCTCCGCAGGTGCACCGAAGGACAATACCGGACGCTCCGAAGAGGGCCCGGCATGACACGGCGGTAACACCACTGGCTGCAGTGCTGCAGAGGCGGCAGGGGCCCGCGGAGCAACACTCGGCGGGGAAGCCCTAACCGTGACCCTCAAGTCACCCTGCCTACACGCCGACGAACCGTCACCCCGACCGGAGCCAGAGAAAACAGCCGCACGGGGCATAGGGGAGGGGACCCCCGCTCCCTGAGAACCAAGGAACGAGAGTCTCGACCTCAGCACCGCGATAGTCATGTTCCCACAATGAGAACATGAACCATCTACAAACGCGGCCTCAGCGTGCTGAACGCCCAAGCACGTGATACAGCGATTGTGCCCATCAGCAGGGACCAGGGAACGACCACACCCAGTAGCGCACAGACGAAATGCCATCTCCCCAGATGCAGGGTTCGTCTGTAAAGTCTAATAGAGGGGGAAACTCACAGCTCTTTTGTGAATGAGACACACAGGGAGTGTCACGAAGTGTGGTAAACACACACACACACGGGACCCGGCCAAATCGCAGACCAAACAATTGGAATTACAGCGGAACGCTGTTTCACAGCCGATGTTGCCGCCCGGACCCGGAAGCTCGTGGACTCGCTGCAGTGTCGTTGCGCCAAACACGGTAAGAACGCTGTTTCTTCTTGTTTTAAAGATCTTCTTAGCTGTAGGACACCAAAGCTTGGCTCCGAAGCGAAAGACAGAGTGCGATTGCATCTCCTCCCCCTTTTATATGCCCCGGATGGGGAGGGGTGCGTTATGCAAATATCGCACGCCAATGTTCATTGGCTTGTTTTAGTTTTCTCGAAGCTGATAGGGGCTCTCTAGCGATATCCCAATTCGTCGGTCACTACTGACGTACGTCGAACGTGACCGACTGAAAGGGAACTCCATTAATCCATAATATGATCGGAACAGTTACACAGTTTATGGGACTGACAGAGTTTAATGTGGCACTCACCGATTTAGTGGCTGCAGATGATGGACGTGAGGGGCATGAGATCCGCTGATGACCTGGTAAAATCCGCAGTACAAACACAAACGATTGGTGAGGCGGCGATTTCTCTCTTCAGCTGATAGGTGGTAGGCATTAACTTGCATGGGTTCTGGGGTTTCTTCGAGAGCCGTTGATATAGCCGATAAGGGACGTCGTGAACCTGCGCGATGTTCACCCTGCAGATTATCGATGGTAATGGCCAGTTCAATGAAAATGTTAAGGTCCTTGCCCTCATCACGGCATGTTCAGCTCAGTCTGCAGTTCATGAAACAATACCTTTAGCGTGTCACTCGCCCAATTAGTTTGTGCTGCCAGTGTGCGAAACTTAATGGCGTATTCAGCTGCCGTTAATCTCCCCTGGGATAATTCCAACAGACGTTCACCTGCTCCTTTACCCTCTCTGGGGGGATCAAAGTCCTCACAGAATTGTCTGAGGAATTCATTAAACGAAGCAAACGCTGTCCCGTCAGCGCGCCATACAGCAGTGATCCAGTCCAAAGCCCTTCCCGTCAATAGAGAGCACACAAAGGCGATCTTACCAGTCTCTGTGTTGTAAAGGGTGGGTTGTTTCTCGACGAACAGACAGCATTGAAGTAGAAAGCCTTTACATTTGGTAGCGTCACCATCAAACTTTTCAGGAAACGCCAGGCGGGGGTTCACGTGAGACGGCGTCTCTGCCGCGTGGGTAATGGTGGCAGTGCTAGCGGCCGTGCTGTGGAGACTTTGAACGGCCTTAACCAACTCCTCCGTTATTGAAGTCAAACGATTTAGCTGGTGTTGGTTAGCAGCAATCTGACTTGCCTGAGCAGCCATGTTGGCACACAGATGATTGTAAGCCGCTGGATCTTGTTGTGGCGAATTCTTCTGTAATGACTCATCACTCGACATGGGATCCATTTAGCAGGCTTTATTAAAGCACTCGTGGTCGTACAGGCAGGGGTCAGAACCAGCAAACACAGCAATGGAGAACAGGCAGATATGTGGTCAGAAACAGGCAGTGGATCGGGGTCACAGGGCCTCTGCTAGCCAGCAGAGGGAATCACGGGGTTCGTCTCCGTGACAAATGCGGCTGTAATGCATTGCTTTCAATGAGAATTGAGAAATATTTCATGTCAAACCTCTGCTGAGGGCAAAGGGCATTGGAATTTTGTCTTCACGAAAATCACATATTGGGGTATAATTTTGTCATGTTGGTATATTTTCAATTTGAACAGCATAAAGTGACTTCTGATTCCAAACAATTTCTCAATATAAAAAATATAAAACACCTAACAGAGCAAGACGAAAAAGTCAGTAATTTAGATGTCGTTTTGGCCTTTATTCACATAAAACACAGTAAAAAGCAAAATGACGGGATTGAGACCATAAGCGGGAACTCGATCATGTTGGAGCGCTATAAGGTTTAGAAATGTAATGTTTAGCTTAAAATATAAATGTACAAATAATAATAGTAATTTAACGACTGAAAATTAAAGGTGCTCACGCATTTTTAGGCCAAAACATTTTTTTGTCACATACAGCAAACATCTCCTCACTATCTGCTAGCTGCCGGTCCCCTGAACACACTGTAAAAAAACGCGGTCTCTGTAGTCGCCACAAGCTCCGAAAATGGCAATAAAAACAAACGGGTGCAGCCTGGACCACGAATCATAATAAACATGCTCCAGCCACTAACCAACAAGAATGATTTTAAATGCAAGTTCATGACTGTTTCAGGAAGCATTGAGGAGGAGGAGGAGGAGGGTCTAGCTAGCCTCTGTTTTGTTTGACAACACTTCGAACGTCAACAGGAAGTTACATCCACCCAGGATCACTTAGAGCACCTTTAATCAATGTCATTTAGGCTGGCTCTTGAAGCGAGTCATTCTATTGATGCCAGAGGAAAAGGCACTAGAGGGCGCATAGCATCTGTGTGTATGACGCAAAACACTGGAAATTTAATTTAGCATTTTTACATATTAAATAAGTTGTATATCATTTGTTATTTTTAATAAAATATTAATCTTGCATAAAGAAAATTTGCTTGTATCTGCTAATTCTTTTCATCAGTGTTAAAATAAAAAACAAAGAAACCGCATTTTCCATATTTCATTTCTGGTTTAAAGTCTGCGTGAACCGGAAGTTGCAAATTACTTTTCTCCAGTGTTGTGATGCATTTCCAAGTGAAACGGAATATTGAATAGAGGGCAGAGTTTTACTTCAGCGCTCCTCCTCTCCATCTCTCGCTCATAGCAGACTAACAGTTGGAGGGGAGTGGATTAAGCAATTTTTCAACCCAATCCATCAAACTGATATCATCAGAGAAGGGGCACCGTTGCAGAGGGGAGGAGCATTTTCAGATTTTGATTAAATATTACGAAGCCAAAAAATGTTTTGTGTGGATTGACTTGCATGGATGAATTGTTCACCACAAAACTAGCAATTTGAGCTAACAAAATAAGGTCAGTTTTGATTTCATGTGTACTTTAAAAAAGGAAAAATGAATGGACGCAAAAGTACACGGACCCAGCTGGGTGCATTATGGGTATTTTGTAGTTGATTTATGTGTTAAGCAAGATGGTTGGGTTTTTGCGTTAACAAAGTGTGTTTATGTTCAAGTTAGTTCGGGTGGGTTTGGTTCATTTACTGCCTTATGTAAAAAGTGTGATGCTGCGTCCCAATTCGCCTACTTATACTACGCCCTAAAAGTATGTACTCTTTCTGTGAACAAAAAGTACTTACTTTTGAGTGTATAGCAAAAGAGTAGACAAGCTTTGGGACATACTATCACGTCATACAATCGCGTCTTTGCTCTTTGTCACATCCTGTCACCGTGAACTGACCTGTCAATCATCTTACATCCTCCACATTTCATTTTGCTAATTTCCTTTTGGAGAGAAATGCAGTACCATGTTGATCTGCAGTCGCGGGTCTTTCATGTGGAGAACTCTCCTCATGTTAATGCATAATTATGCATTTTAAAGTTAATGGCCAATCGGATCTTTATAAAAGTCCACATTGGTGTTTGCAGATGAAAAATAACGCAGATAATATTAAATAAATATTTTCTATCAGTTTGACTGATTAGTCACTCAAACCTCTCCGCGTCGATCGCGCATATCCGCCATGTTTTGTAGTTGAACACTTTTTACTCGTGTTTGTAGTTCCTCGTCCAATGCGCAATGGGTTGTGGGCAATACTAGCCTTTATAGTGTGCACGAATCCACACTTCGAAAATCTACCGGAAATAGTAGACCATCCAGGGACTTTTGGCATACTCTTTTCAAAATGCTATGCTTTGGGACACACTTATTTTAATCTCACATACTATTTAGGATGGATAGTATGGACATTGGGATGCAGGGTGGCTCTCACTATCATGGAGAGAGATGTGTAGGGGAGGGACTTGGCGATATGGCCTGACCTGTGTAGTGTTTTTTTTTTTTTGTTTTTTTTCAGTGTTCAGAACAAAAGCATAAAGATGATGTTATTGTCTTCTTCTGGTCTGTTTTGCCTGTGCTCCTACTCTGAGACACTAATGATCATGCGGTGCATGGGACATGAGTGCTCGTATTTTCTGCCAGCAATTAGCTTAGTAAAAGTTTTATAGTTTAGCTTCTGTCAGCCCCCACTACAGAATAAATGAGTTATTTCAATGATAACATTGATATGTGATCACCTGGATTTAGACCTACCTGTATTGTATTTATATAAAAGTATTTATTTAAATTCACATATTTGCTTTATGTATTTCCCCGGCATGGAAGTCAGGCACATGCAAGTCTGGAAACATGATTCCAGGCTGCATGTTAATATCCGTAGATTATTAGATCTTTAAGTTGTAACAGGATGGAACACTATTGAGTCCAACCTTTTAGTTTAATCATTTGTTTTACTCATTTTACTTGCATTTTTGCAGTTTCCCCAATTAAATACAGTCATGCAGCAGGCACTTTTGCCACTCAGTCTGGCTGAGGCGGTGTGTTCCAGTGGGAAAGTGACGTCAATGCATACCTTCTATATGTAAGCCATCCGCCATATTGGAACAGTCAAAGCCGGTGCTGACTTTCAACAGCAGGTTGATTGAGTGTCTGTAACCATAGTTAGACATGTGTATTAATATCTATATCAGAAATAGAATTAAGCGGATAATTTTGCTAAACTAACACAATACAACAAGATGAAGGCATCAGCTAACACATTAAAAAGCTACCATAGTACAAGTAAAAACATTAAAAACCCTAGTACAAACCTGTAATATTATTGAGTCAATTCATATAAAAAAACAAATCAACACATTCTCACATGTGAAAAGTTATCCTAATTTCTTCTGGAATTTGAATCTGGGTGGTTTCACAAACAGAAGCTGCCCAATATTGTGGTATTATTGATTCTTACTGTTAGTGATAATATGCTGACCGTTCCAAGATGGCTGGTGCACAGATGCCATTTTCGACCACTCCAGACATGTATATGTATACAAATTTTCGGTTTTCACTGGGAAGTTTGGGGATCATTTTGATACTCAAGTTCCTGAGATGGGCCGGCCACAGACGGGAGAACGATTGCTGCTGTGACTGGTGTTCCTTGGTATTCTTATGGCACACTTCATATGCACCTAAGGTCCTGTGGACTTAGAATGGCTTCCGCGTGTCTAAGTCCATGAGCGTGTAGGGTGTCCCATTTGTCATTTTAGGTAGTGCTACGCTGTCTATTCAACGTAAACCACATAGAAGAATGACAGGGTAGAGAAGAAATTGTTGTATTTTTGTTTAGTTTTTACACACAGATTATTCTCGTCACTTCATAACATTAAGGTTGAAACACTGTAGTCATGTTGACTATTTTAGCGTTCTTTACTAATTTTATGGACCTTTCTATGCGGGGAAAAAAAACTTAATTTGTGTTCGGAAGATGAACGAAGGTCTTACGAGTTTGGAATGACATGAGGGTACTTAATGACAGAAATTTCATTTTTGGGTTATCTAACCCTTTAAAGTACCGTAAGATGGATGTACCGTGGATGCCCGTGATCTTCGGGCCCTTAGACGGCACTGCATCACATACAGGAATGCTACTGTAATGGAAATCACAACATGAGCTCAGGAATACTTCCAGAAAACATTGTCGGTGAACACAATCCACCGTGCCATTCGCCGTTGCCTGCTAAAACTCTAGGTCAAAAAAGAAGCCATACATGATCCAGAAGCACAGGCGTTTTCTCTGGGCCAAGGCTCATTTAAAATGGAGTGTGGCAAAGTGGAAAACTGTTCTGTGGTCAGACGAATCAAAATTTGAAGTTCTTTTTGAAAAACTGGGACGCCATGTCATCCGGACTAAAGAGGACAAGGACAACCCATGTTGTTTTAGCGCTCAGTTCAGAAGCCTGCATCTCTGATGGTATGGGGTTGCATGAGTGCGTGTGGCATGGGCAGCTTACACATCTGGATAGGCACCATCAATGCTGAAAGGTATATCCAAGTTCTAGAACAACATATGCTCCCTTCCAGACATCGTCTCTTTCAGGGAAGACCTTTTTCCAACATGACAATGCCAGACCACATACTGCATCAATTACAACATCATGGCTGCGTAGAAGGATCCGGGTACTGAAATGGCCAGCCTGCAGTCCAGATCTTTCACCCATAGAAAACATTTGGCACATCATAAAGAGGAAGATGCGACAAAGAAGACTTAAGACAGTTGAGCAACTAGAAGCCTGTGTTAGACAAGAATGGGTCAACATTTCTAATCATAAACTTGAGCAACTTGTCTCCTCAGTCCCCAGACATTTGCAGACTGTTCTAAAAAGAAGAGGGGATGCCACACAATGGTAAACATGGCCTTGTCCCAACTTTTTTGAGATGTGTTGATGCCATGATATTTAAAATCAACTTATTTTTCCCTTAAAATTATACATTTTCTCAGTTTAAACATTTGATATGTCATCTATGTTGCATTCTGAATAAAATATTGAAATTTGAAACTTACACATCATTGCATTTTTTTTATTCACAATTTGTACTGTGTCCCAACTTTTTTGGAATCGGGTTTGTACAGTTAAAAAGGGATTTTATACCTGTATGATATTACACTGTAGCCACATTGGATTAGTGGTTTGGAAAATGGATGGATGATGATTGGGCTGCAGACATCATCTACTGGTCAGATGCGGGAATTTGGTGTGCGACTGTCGCAGTGCATTATGGGTATTCTCTTGCCGTTGAACGTACATCGGTTGTATACATTAGTGCGGTGCATTGTGGGATTGAATGAGTGCACTCTATAATGTCCACTTGGTTTCGCACACCACTACAAATGGCTGTCCACTCAAATAGTACCCTATTTAAGGTTATGGGGGCAATTTCAAACACAGCCCTAGTGGTACCATAAAAATAACACGTTGTCATTTCAGGACTACGGTAATTACAACATGGTGTGAAAGCAGCATTACGGACAAAAATATTAAAGGTCCAGTGTGTAATATTTAGGAGAATTTGACTTGCAATATAATATACATAACTATGTTTTTATTGGTGTATAAAGACCTTGCATAATAAACCGCTATGTTTTTATTACCTTAGAATGAGCCATTTCTATCTACATATGCCGCAGGTCCCCTTCGCCATTTTGCGCCACCATGTTTCTCTAGTTCCCCTAAACGGTCAAACTGCTCCACAGAGCACGTTTTGTCGCTATGTTGTTCTTCATTAGTAGTAGTAGTAGTCGTAGTAGTAGTCTGGTTTATTAGATGCAGAGACCATTCTTTGTTAGAAGTAAGAAGAAACCTTGTAGCTTGACCGATTACTCTGCTGTCTCAGACAATGACATCTTAGTCCTGTGTCGGCCACCGTAGCTTCTCTATGTGCTTCAAAAGGGAGGGGTGAGTGGTGTACGCTGTTGCTTGCAGTTGAGTGGTGTACGCTGATTGCATGCCAGATGCGATGGACTCAGGGTTTTTTTTCTTCTTTCCTTTTCCGACTATGCATATTCCAACAAATGTATGTGTATTCCATTCTCTTCACTCTTTAGTTTATTAAACAACACAAACCTTTTAAAACTGCAAAGTTGATGGACTTGCCTGTCATTTATGTTCTCCATTTGAAAACATAAGACTTCATAAGTTTATTTTGCCTGTTAATACTACTGCTGTTGTCATAGATAGATGCAACTGGGAGTACTAAGCTACACTAAATTTTTTTTTTTTTTTAAGAGACCTTAGTGACTGCCCTTTTTTTGCACTCTTTCAGACCCCTTTATTTATTGTAGAAATGTTTATGTATGCAAGTGAAATTACAGAATTTAAAGTATAGAAATAAGTTGAAACAATTTTGTTCAGTACTATTATAACTGTCAAAAACAGATGTATATCAGTTCTGCATATCGGTTATCGGGCACATAAAGATGCAAATAATCATTATTGTTTATAAAAAGTCAATATCAGTCGATGGTTTCTAGTAGTGTGAATATAAGGAAATGCTTTGGAAATATTCTTTGGTTAATCACTGATAAGTTAATTTAATTCCCTCCCCCCAATAGTTGTCTGATGGATGGACCGATAACAGGCTCAAAGTCTCGTTTCCTGCACAGAATCCAAAATGACAAACTCCAACTCCAGCTGGATGCCTTCAAATTCCACCAAGAGACGAGGCCAGAGGTGTATATAGTGTATTCCCATGAAAACATGTTCTCAGCCCAAAACATTAAAATGGTGATGGAGGGTTTGTTATATTTGCTTAGGTCAGGGGTTGGGAATGTTGATCCTGGAGAGCCACTGTCCTGCAGATTTTAGCTCCAAACCTGAAGAAAGAAGAAAAAAAAAAAAAAAAAACTTGCCTGTAACTTTAGTAATCCTGAAGACCTTGATTAGCTTGTTCAGGTGTTTGATTAGGGTTGGAGCTAAACTCTGCAGGGCAGTGACTCTCCAGGACTCATATTCCCTACCCCTGGCCTAGGTTAATAATATTGGATGAAAAAGAAAAGTGGTGGTGTTGTACACATTACATTCTGATGTCACTTAGTAGTTCCACTTGAGTTAAAATTAACATACCTCTCATTTTGTCGTGCAGATGTACATCACTTGTAATCTTCAAGCTTACCCTGTAATGGATGCAGTTAATCCCTTTCATAAAGCATGCTCCTTTATTGATGGAAGGTGTGAAGCTTTGCTCTTTCTCTCTCTTTCTTTTTCTATTGTCTAGTAAAGTTTTACATTTAATCATAGACTTTTGCCATGTAAACTGTATTTTCTGGTATATAGTTTCTTTGGGGAATTAACCAAGTTTCTCCCATTCCCCTCTTTAATCTACAAGCTGGAAGGCAGCAGATGGAGGTGACTGGGCTTGTTACAGCTGCCAAGGAACAAAAGATTATGCACCATCCTTCCATTCCTCTCTGCAGCAATCTGGGTCACCTCCTGCTCCCAGACAAGATCAGACCTCATATTACCAAAAGCCCAACAATTTCCAGCCCAGAATTCAAGAGGGTTCTGGAAGTTATTTCAGGTCCTTGCTACCAGCAAGCGAGCCTATTCCCTCTTGGAGGAAATTAATTCTCCTGCAGGAGGAGGATGAGGGAATTAGTTCAGTGGGTAAGCACTCCCAGGTCTAGTGATTGTCTTGGTGTTCTTTGTCTTAAAGAGTAAATCATTTAAACTATTTAAACTATGTATTTTAAAGCTGAGATCTTGAAATTAAAACTGCAGGTAAGCATGTTTGCACTAACCATTTTGAAAACTGTGGTTCTGTGTCAATAGGATGGGAACAGGAGAAAACAGTGGGTCCATTGGCCATCTTTCCAAAGAAAAGCAAAATGGGATTTCTGGCTCCTCCTAGAGTGAAGGAGGGTGTTCCTCCTCTCCCTTCTCTCAGTAAAGATAAGAAACCGATGCCTCATAGTAGCCTATGGAAGAATGGTGTCACTGCTGAGATGGGTTTGTATTCAACACGTTACAATCTCTATTTCTAAAAGGCATAATTGGGTCAAAAACTAAGACTAACTAGGACATACAGTAGGTCTTTTTTTTTCCCTAAACAGAAGTCAAAATTAAAACTTGAAAAAAATTTTTTTGTTTGTTTTTTTTGTTTTTTTTTCCCTGTGCACTGCCTGAAAGTGAAGTTGGATTTTTATTATTTCTTTTTTTAAATGATGCATGCCTAAATTTGAATTGATCACAAACTGTTATTTTAGGATTTGGTCCTCCTTCATGATACACAAGCAGAATGAATTTGTATAAATTGTTCGTAAAACATTCTGCTGTACATTTTTGGGTTCATGAATCTTTTTCAAAATGTTAGTTGGTATGAAAATATTTACTGCTTTATATTTATATTTTTAAATATAATATATAATATAATATTTTTTATATATATATATATAAATATATATATATATATATATATATTTATATATATATATATATATATTTTTTTTTTTTTTTTTTTTACTGCTCCCAACCACATGTAAATGGTTAAAACATCAGAATGTTATTATACATTATAATGTACATATTACATTATAAATCTAAAGTCTATGAAACCTTTGTAGTAACCTTTTCAGTATTAACATGGTAATTTGGGTTAATATAAAGTAATATGGTAATGGTAATGGTTATGGCAGTTAAAATGCAGCCTAAAATATTAGTCTCCACCAGACCAAGTGGGTGGTGTAACTCCTCCACCCTCATTGGAACCCACTGAACATCCCAATTTGATGGAAAGTGAACCAGAATCTAAGAAGCTGGAGGAGGAGGAAGAGGATGATGAATATGACAGTGAAGATAAAGAAGACTATGATGGTGGAGATGAAGACCATGACTATGAAGAGAAAAAAGGAGAGGCAAAAGAGTCTGATCAAGGCATGTGGAAGACTAGAGTCTTGCCAGAAGGTACAAAAAGGCACAAAACCATCACGGTATTTCTCTTTATTGAAGCATTGTTTGATGGGGTACTTATGTTTGCTCATGGAATAGTTGATTTTATCTTGCAGATTTTAAAGAACGCTTCACAACTCATGCCTCTAAGAATGAGGAAGACTCTGGACTGCGTACACTGGGTACAAGCCCTTCCCTAAAAGACGAGGAGCCAGCTGACATATATCACCCTCCTAAGGACTCCTGAGCTTCTAAACCAAAGGTTATGAATGCTGTCAAAGATGAAGCAACCTGGCTGAGGTGGAGGAAAACCTAGTTCATGAAGCACACAAGCAGGAAACAAGGCATAAGAGAGGTTTCACACTTTGGACTGATTTAGTTTCATAAATAAACATATTTTTCTTTGTCTTTGCTTCAGTTTATATTACTGCATATACAAAACAAACCTATTATGCTGTTAAAGACATACTGACTGTTAAATGGAATACTGTGTTAATGAAAACACTCATGATTTCAATTGATTGTATTAAAAAAATACCATAGATTAAAACGAAAGCTATGAAGACCTTGTTTAAATGCTGATACACAAGATTAGTGCAACTCAATAGTTAAAGCTGGTGTTTAAATTAGGTTCTGAAAATGCCTGTTAATTGCACATTGTTCAGGTTATTTCACTCAAAGGGAGTTGTTTTGGAGAAAATGCCTGTGGTAGATAAAGCAATGCATTATACATAGGTCAAGTTTACATACACCTTGGAGAATCTGCAAAATGTTCATTATTTTAACAAAATAAGAGGGATCATACAAAATGTTTTTTTTATTTAGTACTGTCCTACGTAAGATGTGAAATTAACTTAGGACAAAATGTATTGCTTTAGCTCTTTTTAATTATTTTGAACAAACGGCAAATCTCTCTCTCTCCAGTGCACTTGTTTCGATCGTGGCTGCGTTCAAAACTGCATACTCAATGAGTGGGTACTTAATTTCAATAAGTACTTAATTATTGAGTGCTAAAAGAGAAGGTACCTTATAGTATATATACTATATATGTATAATAAATAACGCTTATCTTTTGTCAGCCGTCTACGTTCTTATTTATCGGGGAGGGTGGGAACAAAGCATGTGTGAAAAATAAAATTTAAAGGGGTGTTTTTTTTTTTTTTTTTAGCGCGATCATTATTAACGAGACCCATAAGCATATACAACCATGTAGCTAAACAAGCCAAAATGAATTATTAAAAATGAAACTGAAGGTAAACCTGCTTTGCTCTCATAGTGGTTAACTTTAACGTTACCTCTCTTTCGGTGAAGTGGAGCAGCTGCTCTTGCTGAATGGCACGGATTGCACTATGGACTATTGTACCTTTTGTATATTCTTATTTTTTAACTGCATTTTATTTTTTATAACGAACAAGCTGCGATGTCACGTTTCCGGGTGCGATCAAACAGCCGTCTTTGCAGGGGACTTGCCTTATCGTTATGGCAACGGTTCGTAGCCAGGTCAAATTACGTCAGAGTTTGTTGCAGTTTGTTGGAAAACTGTTCACACCGCGCAGACATTCCACGACCCGACAAACACCGATTAAACATGTTCAGTCGGGTGAAAACCGACTCTGACCAACGCCAAACCGAAGTTCTCTCAACTGGAATGAAGGATTTTGAAGGGTACAACTGATGGACACTTCGGGCCCCCATGATCCTTTGCACAGGGAAGTTGTTTGACGTCACATAATAGGTACAGGAGGCTCGGAGTTCGATTTTACATGTATAAATATTACAGTAGTATAGAAAAATACTGTACATACATTTATAAGTTAGATTTGGATTATTATGGTCAAAATGACATTGTACTTCAACAAAAATACTTTAAAGCTACCTTTCAGTCCATTCAAATGTTTCAAATCATAGACACAATGTACATTCTTTTTAACGTTGACGTTTGACCCCTACAACCTTCATCCCTTCAAAGCTCTCATTCCAGAGTGTAAACCCTTTGAAGGGATTAGGGCATAGGGATGAGCCCTTTCGAATGGAAGGCAGGGTATGAATGCGATCTGACATCATCTGCCATGTTGACATTATCATATGACCTACGACGTAATCACAAGCACAACAACCTAAAAGATATGAGTGACAGGTTTAATTCATCTATCTGTAAATGTCTTGATATTGATTAAACTTGCTTTTGTGGTCTTGTTGAAGAAAAGGCTGCCCATGTATTTTGTGATTGTAGTATAACCAATACATTTTGAGTTAAAGTTCTTATATTTTTAACCAGGCGCCACGAGGGGGCAAAAGGGGGCATTGCCCACTCAGATCTGATTTGTGCACCCTCAGTTTCATTTTTGTTTTCATGGTTACCAACAAAATGTTTACTATATATGTATAATAAATAACGCTTATCTTTTGTCAGCCGTCTGCGTTCTTATTTATCAGGGAGGGTGGGAACAAAGCATGTGTGAAAAATAAAATTTAAAGGGGTGTGGTTTTATCCGACCCCGCGTGATGTAATGATTGAGACAAATCAGACACGATTATTTGCTAGTTAACCAATGGTTTTAACCTCATTCTGGGGCCTGGCTTCCATCCCCCGAGAAGTTCTGTTACAAACTTTATTGCACCAATAAATGCCGCATGGAGAGCAGAAAAGAGACACACAAAACTCATTTCAAACCCAGTAATCAATCATGTGTTTTGATAATCTTTATTGACATCTTATACATGCACATACAAATTTCTGATAAAATCAGCAAAACTAGGGCTTGAATGCGCATTCCCTTGAACGGCAGAACGTTCCTCGATGCTATAATGCATATTTAAATGGCACGAAGAAGCTAACCTGAAATTATCGAAGAAATCATAATTTCAGTTGCTAAACGAGCGTAAGACTTTTCTGACGACGGAATCGCAGATTAGCAGCGCATACAAAGGGTATTAGAATAAATTTACCTGAACTTGGGCGAAGAAACCCCCACTTTCAGCTTTAAATGCATAAGTCTTTCTGACGATCGAATCTCAGATTAGCAGCATGAACAAATAAACTACCCTGATCTTGGGCGAAGAAATCCCCACTTTCAGCGGTAAACGCATAAGCCTTTTTCTGATGACGGAATTCCAGATTAAGCAGCATAAATTTACCTGTGTGACGAAGAAATCTCACTACAGAGTTTGTAATGGTGTTCTGGGCGAGACTCCCCATTCACCGATTAAAGGCCTTTTTACTATTCGTTACGTCACCGTATTCATATTAATGCGCTGGACCGCACATATGAAACGCACGCAATGAATTTGTGGTGTAAATTCTATCTTAGCTAACTAGCAATTCGCCACTCTCTGTGAAGTGATGTGTTGTTGTGATTTGTGAGTTATGCGTGACAACACTGGAGTTCTCAATGCGGACTTGCAGCACGGTTAGAATTCTGCTCTATTCTGATCATGTTGCGGGCTGGCATTGGTCTCCTGGCAACGCATGACAACAGAGCGTGGAGAGCAGACACCTCTGAAAGTCTGATAACAGCACCCACATCACAGACTGTTGTGCAAACAACAAACCTTGTGTAGCCAAATCTAGCTCTATAGAAATCCTACACGTATACCCTACAAGTTAAAACCATTTAGCTCGACTAAAAGCTGCTAGCACCCTTCTAGCACCTAGACATGTACGAGCGCGAAGCATTCAAGCCGAAGACTTTATAGACTTTGGGATCTCTTTTAGGAGGGACTTTGATTTGAACTGTTGATGGGGACACAAAGCGTTGTGAAGCTCGGAATCAAATGAATCAATTGCGTCACAAACGATTCACTGTTCGAACCGCTCAAAACGCCCCTTTGCGGGTCAGAACAGTAAGCGTAGTGAATACTAGAGATATACGAATACGAGACATCTTTAATAAGCCATTCACAAATGGTTATTATTAAGTTGTAATCAATTAAAAGTGATCAATGAATCATCTAATATCCTTAAACATGAGGTTTCTGTCAAGACATGATATTTCAGTAAACGGTAGTTTACTGAAATATGACAATACGTCACTTCCCTTTATCAAATGCGTCATTTAAATGTGTTAGACACATTTCATGTACAAATCATGTATAGACATGGGTTCATGGGACTTAGAGATGAACCATGGACATCTTGAAACACTTTGAAACTGCTAGGATGCATCACAAAGCCTCGTTTACTGAAATCACGTGACTGTGGCAGTTTGACACACGCTCCGAATCACTGATGCAAGACAAACAATTCACTTGAATTCCAAAGCTTCACATGGCACGCCTCAAAGGCACCCATCTCTGGTTTAAACCATTTGTGTGTGTGTGTGTCTGTGTGCGTGCGTGGCATCACTCACATCGTCAAGTCTGAGTATCTCTATTCAGTCAAGTTGAATTTAAATTAAATGTAAAATTTAATTAAATCAATTTGTTTAGTTTCCTGTCTCCTAAAGCTACAAGGAAATTCTGAGTTTACTCTTTATTTATTTATCTATTCATTTTTTTTCCTAACCCTATTTCTCTATCTTAGTTCTACTTCATGCTAATACTTTGTTCAACTGACTATCCCTATGCAGCCAAGTTGAATTTGGTTAAATTTGAAAAGTTAACTAAATCAATTTTGTCTGTTTACCTTTCCTTTTAGATTTCTAAATCTATTAGGAAATTCTAATTCTATTTTTGTCCAACTTCATTCCTCCTCTACATGTCATTTTTATTTCCTTCACTTCCTTTTGGTTTCAGTCTGAATATCTCTATTCAGCCAAGTTGGTTTTAATTAAACTTAGCATTTAATTAAATCAACTTAGGTGTTCACCTTCTCTTTAGGTTCCCTAGAGCTAAAAGGACCTTCTGTTTTTACCCTTTTTGTGTTATTCTACCATCACCCTCTTCCCTTTTTTTTTTTTTAAATAGGATTACAGTAGTTCTAGAAACTGTTGTTTCCTTAATGAGGCATAATGAGTTATAGGTTATTACTACGATAACACCTATCTCTCAGCTCCCCCTCCTCACTCCTTAGTGCTGACTGAGTACATGAAGTACGGTCACCGTCCAGTGCACTTTTGGCTCCGGAAAGGACTAGAAACTCTTCCCGTTGTTTCTTCTCCTTTCGACCTCAAGGCATCTGGTCTTTCCCTGTTTGTCTAGAGATTAGGTCATCACTTGAACCAGTGACACCTGCTTAACCATATCTCCTAGCAAGACTAAATGGCTAAAAAATCTCTTTCCTTCCTTTCCCTTTTCTTATTTCATTTTTTTTTTCTCTCTCTCTCTACCAGTTTGTTCTATTTATTTACCTTATGGTGATAATCTCTGGAAAGGAATCATCTGTGTTCTGAGTAATAGTAATGACGTGTACCAGCCCCGTCATCAGTAAACACCGCTTACAGCTGTCATCCAAGATAGTTAAACAACTTAGTCTCATGCTGGCTTCCCCCACTTCAGCTAGCCACTTCCTATATGGCCCACATAGCTGTACGAACTTGCATTTGCCTGTGCCATCTCTTTCTCTCATGTCCCCATAAGTGTGCCTGTCTGCCCAGTACATCCAGCCCTGCCATCCAGGACCCCCTGGAGACCCAGCGGAACAATGTGATGGTTGCAGTCAACAAACCTGCAACAGCAGAGCAAGGGACAGCGAGATCGGCAGCACCAGCAGACACTTGACACCTGACCTGAGCCAAAAGGAGCTTCAATTTCTCCTTAGCCCATGCTCATACGGGCTTCCAACAGGAGGTAATTGAACGAACACTGCAAGTCACTGAGTTCCACAGAGAACCAACCCACTCAGCATGAGAAGGCACAGGACAGATGCAAGAACCATGACAGAGCAGAGCAATTGAGGGAGGTCACCAGTCCTCAGGAGGCTCTGACAGCTGTTGAACTTTGCCAGTTAAAGAACGTAAGGAACTGTTTGAATTTAAAGCGACACTAAAGCTAAGGCCCTTGAAGGCCACCCGCATGCAGAACTGAAAGTCAAACATTGACTCCACAATTCAGCAGCGTGAGAGACAAACACATTGTGGTCCGAAAAGAACTGAAACAGCCCGAACAACTACAAATGGACCACACAAGGAACCTGCAACCTGATGGACTTCACAGCAGCAGCAGCAGTGAGAGCTCCCCCAACCCTTCACAAAGGGGGGAGGGGCCAGAGCCTGCAGCCTAGGATACCACAGCGCTCATGCCAACCTATGAGACCTTCCTTTTTGCCCGACGCCCCTGACTGGCATGACCCACCGAGACAGGCTCTCTGTTCTTGATCTAACCAGAATCACCACAATTTCTGACTTAACAGCCAGTCAACCTCCAATCAGACTATTAGCAACTGAAACCAGTCAGCATAAAGGACTCCTCAGACCCATAAGTCTGAATGCAGATTGAGCGCTGCCCTCGACACCAGGCAAGGCAGATCTGAAAGTCCCAGGGTTACTGCCACAGACTCAGACAAACCTGGAATGAATGGAGGACACCCACAGGACCTTTGCCTCCTACACCAGTTAGTCACCTCTTTGGACAGCACAACCTGCCCTCATACAATGCCACTCATGGGACCTGACACACAAGGTCCCTCAGCAGGGGTTCTTAAGACCCCAGTGACTGTGAACTGCAAACACAGTGCCTTCCACATTGCTTCTACAAAGGTTCCTAGTCAGCATAGGGCATAAAGCTTTTAAAGTAGATGAAAATGTGTGGTCGCAGAAATGTAGGAGTCCGCATTAGGAGTGGAAGGAAACCTTGTGTGAATGTATAAATCTCAAATGCTCATGACCATCCACGACGAGCTATTTTGAAATATGACACTAGATTGAGCTGGTTAAGCTAGCATGGCCTAACGCCACTCGCTTAAACCATCGTCCAACTAAAAGTGTGTTTAATAATTGATAATTCCAACATGACGTTTGACAACGCTTGATTCGCATGTAGATCAATGGTGCTGGCTGGTTAGGTGCAGATAAAACTATAGCTTGAAGTTACACCTCTGCCGTAACAGAAAGAGTCTTCAGACATTTTAGCATATGTTCAAATGGTATCAGTGTGAAGTTAATCTGATTTTAGCGAAGAAATCCTAATCTCAGTATTAGAGCGTAAGCCTGTGTTGACGAAGAAATCTCAGCTCAGCGGCATGTAAACTGTACCAGAATTGATTATTCTGCTTTGGTTGGAGAAATACCAATTGCAGTATTACTTAACCTGTTTCTGATGAATGAATCTCAGTACAGCGTTATAAAAATTTAGATTTGGGTAAGGCTCCCCTTTTATAGTTAAGATTGATGTCATTCATCTAAACTTTGGCTGCAGTTACAAGCATAGCTACCTCTTGACCAAAACTGTGTTTCACTCGTCGAAAGGAATATCAGTATTCCTGCACAAGACGGACTTAACTATATATGCTTAAACAAGCTTTGACTTACATCAAACTGTGTAATTACCCTTTAAACAAGTACAAGACGTTGTTTAAAGTAGAGAGAAGAGTTTACATGAGTAAAATTTGCAAAGGCCAAAACATATTTGCATTTTACTGAATGTAATATCAAGTTTTTGAAAATCTGAAAGTATAAGCATCACATTTTAACTCTGTACGTAACTAGTTTGAAATGAGCAGACAGTCTTCATGAACTGTTTGAATTGCTGTGGTGTGCATTGGTTCCCATGACAACGACTTGTCACAGGAAGTGCTAACTCATCACCTTGTGATGCCATGGTGTAAACAAACCAGGCTAGGTGGCTAAGCTAACCCCACTTAGCAACCCTTCCGCTCAGGCTAAGCTAACTAATAGCTTCTACAGTTAGCGGTTAGCATCATTTATGTGAAGCCTTTAACTACAGCTTGTGTGTATGCAGTGTGAACTGATCTAAACCCATTCTGCTGTTTTAGTCACTTCTTTACATCTTCCTTTTTTTCTGCTATGGTTCAATTTCCCAATATAACCACAAGCAACTAGACATACTCTCCTTCTTGATTTTGTTTATTTACAACAGTTGCTTCAATTTTATGAGCCAGCTACAAAGTAATCTGAACAATTACTAGGGCACAATTTTGAGCACCACTAATAAGCAGAATCTAATAGGAAAGCTCTCCTCTTCCTCTCCCTTTTTCTTTCCTATTTGTTCAGAGGTCAAGCCTGTCGTGAGCCATCAGTAAGAAATACTAAGAAATAATTTGACCACAAGAACCATCTTAAGTCATTTGTTAAACCTAGCTGTATTTTATACACCTGGCTGCTCACTGTGCCTTTAGCCCTAAATTCTGTTTGATCTTGCAGTAGTCTCTTGCCCTTACTCTCACCACAAGCATGCCTAAATGTTGCAGATGCTCAGCCTAACTGCCCAGATGGCAGACCAAAAGGACTGGCTAGGTGTCGTGAGGAACACCCTCCTAACCAGTGCTGCTGATCAATTATAGCACCAGAGCCAAAGCAACTGGACAAAGATGGAAGAGAAGTAAAGGCAGATGACTCAAACCAGAGGTATGGTCACAATGATCTGACTGAAGTCAACTTCTTCCTGACCCACATCCTCACTGTTTTGAAACAGGAGGTGAACAACCTCAAACTCCAGATCACAGAGACTCACAAGGAGCTGATGCAAGCTAAAAGCCACATAGACCAGCTAGAGATGGAGGCTCGGGACAGACACAAGGACCCTGACAGAATAGAGACACAGAAGAAAAGCCACGAACTGCAAACGGCTCTGACAGCTGCTCCGCAACGAGAGCAGCTGGAAAAGGCAGCCAAAGAAGACGTGCTAAAAGAACTCTTTCACAAATAGTCACTGTTAAAAATAGCAAATTCTGAACTCTAGGTCAAAGATGACACAATCAGGACCTGTGAACGTCCTCTGGATGTGTCCAGATCTGGGATTGAAGCTCTGACCCAGCAGCTGGACAACACCAAAGATGAACTTGACATGGCCCAAAGAGAACTAAGACTCTCTTGCCTGCAGCAGAAGAACCTCCCCCAGCCAAGCACAGAGGTACAGAGGGGGGAGCCAAAGCCTTCTGCTTGACACCTTATCAGCTAATTTCCTGAAATCTTCTAAAGCTACAGAAGGAGAAGGATTAATTCAGACAGACCCAGGCACCAGACCTACCACAGGGAGAAGCCACGGATGGAAACATCCTCTTCCTGCAGACACCGCATGATCTCCAACAGCAGGTAGCACAAGGGCGACCGGACATGCCTGCATCGAACCTGTAGGAGCTTCTAACGCTAGTAAGGAGCCCCTTGAACAGTACTTACTTGAGAAGTACTCAGAAGCACAAGCTTCTGGCCACTCACACAAGACCACTCAGACCTGCTCAAGCCGGCGCTGCCACAAGAGCAGAGGGACACAGCAAACTTCAGACTCCTTCGGACTGAGAGCAGAGGTAACAAACGCTTCTGTCATCAACCCTAGGTCAGTCTGAAACACTCTTCACACTACAACTCCCATAACCTCTTCCAGCAACCACCTGCTTCACGGGTGTCCGAATGACAGATGACACTGTCATAGCACCTGCAACCTAGACACCTGCTGAGCAAACTCAAAGAGCTGATCCTCGCCACCAGCAAACCTCTTGCCCCACTAACTGACTTTAGAGTGACAGGTGACACACTGTCAAGGCACTGGATGCTTTGGTTCCTGCAGCACCAGCTCAGAGACCTGAGTTTACAGACTGTCTGCATCAACCGCCATGAAACGACCACCACTCCAGGAGACACACACAACCAGGGCCCATCACAGCCTTCCAGCCTTGTGTGTCAGTGATGTGTCTGATCTTTCTGCACCTTCAACGTCGCTCGCTGTTGCCATAAGAGAGACAACAAGAGCGAAAGGGGGGAATTATGTAATGATTGAGACAAATCAGACACGATTATTTGCTAGTTAACCAATGGTTTTAACCTCATTCTGGGGCCTGGCTTCCATCCCCCGAGAAGTTCTGTTACAAACTTTATTGCACCAATAAATGCCGCATGGAGAGCAGAAAAGAGACATTTTCCCTGCATGTTCCACACAGAACACAGATGTTACTGCACTAACTTATAGACAGACTGTTCTATAAAAGAAATGGTAATCTCAGGAAATGGTATCCATTATTACTGTTGTTGTATTGTACTCATTGTATTTACATGTTTTATGATTTTTAAGTGGTATGACATGCAAGGTAACTTCAATCATGCCATGTTTAGTGTCTACGGGTTCCCAGCGGGAAGATTTGAATGTTTGTGTATGCGGTATGTCCATACCTGCGCAACACATAAGTATTACAAGGATCTTGTAATAGTCCTTCTTCAAATCTCAGCCAGTTTAATCTTAATCGGTCATAAAAGCCCCAACAAGGGGAGGTGTATGTCACCCGGAAATACAACATCCTCATTGGCCCACATCATTCCTAAGAGGTTGGCTTTGACCAGAGGTTAAAAGTCAGTGGATAGTGCCACTCCCTCTTTTTCTCCTTGCTCCTGAACGACCGAACGGACTGTCCTTGCAGCTGGCCTAGGCAAGGCCTGTAGGCCCCGGCCTACAAACGAGCCATGTGCTCCTCATCCAACATGGAAAAGACTGATAAAAACTCCGAACTGAATCCTCAAGACCTCTTCTCAGATGGCAGAGCCGATGCTCCTCAGCCTAAGAGCACCTTGCAAGTATCGTACATTTTAACACTAAATAGCAATTTAGTATTAATTTGTAAGATGTACCGTTGATATTCCTGAAGAAACTGAGGATTCCTTTCCAGATTGCCTTTGACATTTCATGTAGCTCTAGTAACAGCATCTCTTCCGGTTCAACTCTATCATTACTCATTCTGACTTGTGTATGTGTGTGTGACCCTTTGTGTATGTTATGTTACGTGTTTGTTAGTTTAGTTATGTGTTTGTGAGTTAGTTAATAAAGATTGTGCACAGGACATGTTTGGTTCTGACTCCGTCTGCTAATGAATTGCCGCTTAAGTGATAGATCCGGACGACGTGCTCTGAGTAGTACAGTACAATAAGAAATATTATTTTTCCATAACTTGGAAATTAACATTTCTTAGAATTAATAAACAATCAACACTGAGCGTTCACTGGACGAACAGGTTAACTGATTGTAATATTAATTTTAATGTAGCTATGTCCAGTTAATCTGATTAACGGATTTGCATATTCATAATTAATCATAATTAATAATCATAATGAGTTATGAATAATTATTAATATTTCCCCTTTGAGTTAATTCGTTACAGTGATATGGTTTCCACCATGCAAATATCAGTTACGATATCAGTGATTTAGTTTCAGCTAAAACGCGAATAGCCCTAATCATCAGTATTCGACAATGGACATAAGAAAGTATATGCAGCGTATTACAGACGTGAAGGAGGACACTACAAGTGTGATTGAGAGTAAAGGGGGTCGCACACCGGACGCGCAGCTCAGCGCCGTGCAGTGCTGCGACACGTCTTTAAAATTTGAACGCATTGTTTTCTATTGTCTTCTGAATAGTAGCTGGGCACCGCGGACAGGCTCCAAATGTCGCCGCCAGTGTGCGTACACTCATATAAAACAATGCGTTCGAATTTTAAAGACGTGTCGCGGCGCTGAGCTTCGCGTCCGGTGTGCGACAACCTTAAGCCTGACAAAGATGACAACCATCAAAATGCAGCTGCAATTTTTGGATGAGCGCTGACAATCAGAGCCAACACCAAGCACGAGCATTAGCCTGAACAGCCAGGCCCAAGCCCCGTCTCAACCCCAACCCCCTCCACTGCTCCCCGATGACCTCGGAACAGAGAGCCCAGTCCAGGTCTGCCTGCAATCAGACTCAGGTTGTATGTTCAATGGCAGAAAACATCTCGGGTTACGGATGTAACCCTGGTTCCCTGAGTAAGGGAACGAGACGCTGCGTGAAACGCATTGGGAACCTTCTGCGTGATATCGTCATTGAAGCACTCCTGTATCCAACCAATCGTGTAACGAGACGTCAGAGGCGGGTGACGTCACGGACCAGGAAACTATAAAGCATGCCCGGATGCAGAGAACGCTAGCTTCTGTGGAAAATCTGAAGCAAGCACTCGCAAGCATGCAGGGGTACGGCAAGAGACGCAGCGTCTCGTTCCCTTACTCAGGGAAACAGGGTTACATCCGTAACCCGAGAGGTTCCCTTTCGTGGGAACTATCGACGCTGCGTGAAACGCATTGGGAACGCAATCCCAACTGTGCCGTACTTCAAATGCTTGCTATGTTAGCTCGACAGTACGGAGGACCCCGGAGTGGAGCCCACATCAAGGTTATAATATTTGATAAATGTGTGCTGGTTTGACCATCCAGCTGCATCACAAACGTCACTCACAGAGACGCCAGACATCAAAGCTTTCGATGCCGCCATACCCCTTGTGGAATGAGCGCGGACGTTAAAGGGAGAGGACTGTCCGACTGCTTTATATGCAAGTGAGATGGCCTCAACCACCTACTTGCTCATCCCCTGCTTGGACGCCGGTCCACCTTTATTAGGAGAACTGTAACAGACGAACGATTGCTCTGTTTTACGCCACAGGGCAGCTCTGTGGACATAAGCGTCCAAAGCCCTCACTGGGCAAAGCAGATTTAGTTTTTCCTGATCCGAAGATATAAATGGAGGAGGATGAAAGGCTTGAAGCACAATAGGACCCGGGACATTGGTGGGGACCTTTGGCACATAGCCAGGTCTAGCATGAAGAAATGCTCTCACCATTCCAGGAACGAACTCCAAATATGAGGGGGCCACTGAAAGGGCCTGAAGATCTCCAATTCTTTTTAGAGAAGTAATAGCAAGTAAAAATATCGTCTTTAAAATCAGAAACTTTACAGACACCTCCTCCAGTGGTTCAAAGGGAGCCTCCGCAAACCCACGTAGAACCACTGATAAGTCCCAGACTGGCGTCCTTGTGCGTACTGGAGGCCTCAGCCTCAGTGTACCACGGAGGAAGCGTGACACGAGGGGGTCTCGACCAACCGAGGAATCCCCCTCAACATGATAGGCTGATATAGCCGCAACATAAACCTTCAAGGTTGAATAAGATAAGCCCTCCGAGAATTTGTCTTGGAGAAAAGATAGCACAAAGCTGATAGGAGCACGGACAGGGTCCGTTTCATGTTGTCTACACCAGGTAGAGAATAAATTCCACTTATAAGAGTAAAGCTTCCTCATGGAGGGAGCCCTGGAGCTAAGTATGGTCTCAACAACCTCAGATGAGAGACCAGCCTATATGAACCTGTCCCCCTCAGAGGCCAGGCCCATAGTTTCCATAGTTTTGGGCGGGGATGTATTATCGTGCCGCCCGCCTGAGATAGAAGATCCCGTCTCAAGGGGAGCTCCATCGGAGCGCCGTCTATCATGGACACCAAGTCCGAAAACCATATTCGGGTCGGCCAGTATGGGGCCACCAGTATCAGGCTGACCCCTTCCTGGCGTACTTTCTCCAGGACTCGTGGGAGCACAGCGAATGGGGAAAATGCGTACAGACGTAGCCTCGGCCACGTCTGTACCATGGCATCCAGACCCAGGGGTGCTGGATGCGTGAGGGAGTACCAGAGCGGACACTGGGTTGACTCTCCCGAAGCAAACAGGTCTACTTGTGCTTGACCAAAGTTTTTCCAAATGAGATCCACCACTTCTGGATGGAGTCTCCACTCCCCGGGCCTCGGCCCCTGCCTCGACAGGGCGTCTGCCCCCACATTCTGACTCCCGGGGATATAGGCTGCCTTCAACGACTGCCATTAGACCCAACAGTTTCTGAAACTGTTTCACAGTGAGAGACTGGCCTAACTTCACCCCTTTTACGGCTGACAGAACAGAGCTCACACGGACAGGAGTCAGACGTGCCCGCATTGTTGTGGAGTCCCACATAACACCTAGATAATTGGTGGTCTGAGCCGGTATCAGCACACTCTTCTTGGCATTGAGCCTCAGCCCAAGCCTTTCCATGTGAGACAGAACAACATCTCGATGTTGAACTGCTTGTTGCTTTGAGCGAGCTAGAAACAACCAATCGTCGATGTAATTCAGTATGCGAATGCCCTGGAGTCTCAAAGGAGCCAGGGCTGCATCCACGCACTTCGTGAATGTGCGGGGTGATAATGATAGGCCAAACGGAAGAACCTTGTACTGGTAAGCTTCGCCCCCGAAAGCAAACCTGAGGAACTTCCAATGAGAAGGATGGATGGATACATGAAAGTAAGCATCTTTCAAGTCTATCGTCACGAACCAGTCCTCGGACCTGATTTGGGGAATGATCTGTTTGAGTGTAAGCATTTTGAATTTTAGTCTTTGCACCGACCGATTCAACACCCGTAAGTCTATGATAGGACGAAGTCCTCCATCCTTCTTCGGAACTATGAAGTAACGGCTGTAGAAACCTGACAGCTTGCTGGGAGGAGGAACCCTTTCTATAGCTCCTTTTTGCAAAAGTGTCATAACTTCCTGTTCCATAACCAGAGACTGCTCGGGGGTCACCACTGTGGGAAGGACCCCATTGAATCTGGGCGGGCGAGACCCAAACTGAATTCTGTACCCCTTTTCTATCATGAGCAGCACCCAATTTGATATATTCGGTAGAGTTTTCCATTCTTCCAGAAAATCTACTAAGGGAACCAGTCTCTCGAGACTAGCCTCTGGTGTTTTTTTAGCACTTGGCTCGGCGCTCTGAAACGGCGTGCCGGCAGAAGTCAGCCGAATCAAGTGCAGGCCAACCCTCCTCAGAGGATTGGTGGGGACCCGACGCACACTGAATGGTAAAAATAGCGTGGTCCCCAGAGGGCACTGGATGGAAGCGGGGGCCAGGTGTTTCAACACCACGCTTTCTCCAGACAGGGGCCGCCCTCCTGGGTCCTGATCCACAGATATCAGGACCGCTTTTTAGAAGCCTTCCGCGCCACAATAACAGCCCGCAGGTCTGTCTTGGGCTGAGAAGGCTTCTGTGCAGCTCGCCCCTGTCCCCAGAATCTACGTGGGGGAGCACGGGCGGCCACACTAATTTTTTGTTGCGCTCTGTGGTGCGCTGAGGAGCTCGTTGCGGGCCGAGACTGCTCCCGCTCAACAGTCTCGGTGGGGATTTTAGACCAGCGGGGAAGGAACCTCTGAAACGCTGCAGATTGTTTCTTGGTCTCCTGGAACCTCTCGACGACAGTTGTGACTGCGTCACCGAAGAGGCCCGCAGGAGACAGCGGCGCGTCCATAAGGGCAGACTTATCTCTGTCCCTTATGTCGGAGAGGTTCAGCCACAAGTGCCTCTCCGTGGCCACCAGGGCTGCCATAGAACGGCCCACTTCTTTAGCCGTCTCCTTGGTGGCACGGAGAGCCAGGTCTGTTGCCATGCGCAGTTCCTGGATGCAACCAAATGTGGCCTCCCCGCTGGTATCAATTTCCCCCAGCACTTCAGCTTGATAAGCTTGCAGCAGCGCCATGGTGTGAAGACACGCTGCTGCCTGCCGCATAAGCTTTGCCCACCAAGGAAGATGTAGTCTTAAGGGGCTTGGTGGGCAACGTCGGTGCTTTTAAGGACGATGCCGACTCGGGTGAGAGATAGCCCGCAAGCGTCTCTTCAACCCAGGGCATCGCCGCATAACCATACTGTTTCAGGCCCATGATGTTGCTATAGACCGATGTCTGGGGGCTGAACACTGTGTTGGACTGGTCTATTCCATGATCTAGACACCTCAGTGTGTAGATCTGGAATGAACGGTAAGCACCGACGTGGAGGTAATGACCGTGCGGGGAGAAAGCGCTCATCGAGTTTGCTTTTAGGTCTTACATCTCCCCGCTCTGCTTCTGGCCAGCTAATATTTAATTTGGCAACAGCTCTGGCCACTACCTCCATGAGCTCCTCATCTGCAGAGGAAGAGGATGGCGGTTCCTCTTCCGCTGCATTGACACTCATTACATCAACATCCTCAGATGAAGACAGATGAAGTGCCGATGTCTCTCCCCGAGGGGAAGAAACCGCTGGGGGTGCTTCCACCATGGCAGGAGAGACAGTGGGTCTGGCAGCTAAAGGGAGAGATAGGGCGGGGCCCGTCTCAACCCCCGCTGCTAGATCCATTTGTGAACCCCACGAATGGAGCCTTCGCTCTGCCTCGGCAGCAGCGGGACCCGATCCGCGGGGAACATCAACCGAGGCACCCTCTGCTCTATCAAAGAGTGCCCGGCGAGATCGCAGCACTCTGAGGGCGAGCCTTTCGCAATACACGCAGACAGCTCCCTCGAGAGCTGCCTGCGCGTGCTCAACCCCCAGGCAAACAACACACATATCGTCAGGGATAAAGCGAGTGCAGGGATGGACACATTTCCTGAACCGCTTGCTGCTTTCATCCGCCATTTCTTTATATATTTTTGTGTCTTATGAGGTGTATGTATGTATGCATGTATGTTGAAACTCTTGTCCTCAGACAAAGAGAGATAAATCACAAACAGTAAGATGCACAACATCGATCTTAGACACACACACACACTTGTTGCTGCAGCTCTTGTCCTTAGACGAAGAGTGAGACCAATAATATATATATGGACAGACAACAATAAATAAGACACACGGGATAACATAGAGTGCTTGCTGAAGATAACAGAAGCTAGCGTTCTCTGCATCCGGGCATGCTTTATAGTTTCCTGGTCCGTGACGTCACCCGCCTCTGACGTCTCGTTACACGATTGGTTGGATACAGGAGTGCTTCAATGACGATATCACGCAGAAGATTCCCAATGCGTTTCACGCAGCGTCGATAGTTCCCACGAAAGGGAACGTTCATTCTGCAGTAGTTGGTTTAAAAGAAGGGAATGGCTGGACTATTCACTTCCTCCGATTCAGTCTTCTGTTTTCCATGTAGAAAGTTCAGTTCGGGGGCTAATGCTGACAAGGCCTTCACGCTAAGTGGCTACTCTAACTGGAGACATGCAGTGGATTCTTCAAAGGGATTTTCCAGGTATGCGTCTGCAAAACAGCACGAGAAAAGGAATCACGCAGCGCTGCAGGAACAGAGGTGTCAACTCTTGTTAATTCGAGACAACTAGATAGAAATCGCAAGTATTTATCTGCAATTGTCGATATAATTGAGTTTCTTGTTTCAAAGACGCTTCGTCTGAGGGGTTTGTTGGATGCTTTTGACACAATGGGAGAGGGGGGCAGTGGTCTTTTTTTGTCCATGATGGATTATACTCTACGAAAAGATAAAGAACTTGCTTAAGTGTACAGCACTATACCTTCCAATGCCAGATACACATCGCATGACATTCAAAATGAAATTATTGGACTTATGAGTGAACTTTTAACTGAGGAAATTGTGAAAGATGTAGGAAATTCATGGTAGGCTACACGTTAAAGGTAGATGGGACCCAAGATGCCAAAGGCCGTGAAAACATTTCCATCGTCATTTGCTACCTAAACAAAAAAACAAAGTTCTCGAGCGGCTGTTGTGTGTGGCAACAACTGAACAATTTGACGCATTGTCGTTAACTAATCTCGTCTTAACAGAGGTAACAGGTGCTGGTCTGAGCACTGAAAAAATTCTTAGTTAGTGCTATGATGGGGCCAGCGTGATGTCGGGAAAGAACGGGGGGATAAAAAAGATTCTACAGGATAAATTGATCAGCTGCATTTGGTGGTGGTGTGCGCAATGTCATCGGAGAATGCACTGGAGTTTTTTTTTTTTTTATGTGTGTGACAACCTATATAAATTTGTGAAGAAACCAACAGTGGCTGCCCAATACGATGGCGAAATGACTTCTCGATCAAAGGTGGACAGGTCACCTGGCAACAGCGTCTGTCATTGTAAGATGCTATGACAACATTGTGAATTTTTTTGTCTGACACAGGCCTGTAACGCACAAGCAGAGTGTACAGAACTGACATAAAGCTGGAGGCTGCAGGCTTGGTGAAGCTTTCTGGACAGTTCAACAGCTAAACCACTATTGGACATGACCAAAACCGAAACTGTGGATGCTGAATTCGCTGTCGCTTGACAGTTTATACGGACTGAAATCACTCTTTCTAAAGGCCAATTCACACCGCACCGACAAACACCAACAAATGCCAACAAACAAGTTGGCCGTTGGATTTGGCCATCCCCTTACCTGAGAGCATATATAGGCTGCACACACCTCTATTCTCCAGTTGTCATTCGCTTCTCGCAAACTCTGGAATATTTTACACTTAGCTCATTGTTTTATGGAGAGAGATTCAAATTTTTGGACCAAAAACTTCCTCACGTAATAACCTAGAATACTATCTAACAGTTGATGGCTTCTCTGTTAAGTTTAGGTGCTCTAGATTCAAAAATTGAATTTACCTCGGCATAGTTGAATAACAAGAGTTCAGTACATGGTAATGACATACAGTGAGTCTCAAATTCCATTGTTTCCTCCTTCTTATATAAATGTCATTTGTTTAAACGACCTCAGAGGAACAGGCGAATCTCAACCAAACACAGACTGTTACGTAACAGTCGGGGTGTACGCCCCCAATATTTGCATATGCCAGCTCATGTTCAAGCATTAGACAAGGGCAGCCAATATTAACGTCTGGATGTGCACAGCTGAATCAACAGACTAGGTAAGCAAGCAAGGACAATAGCGATAAATGGCAGATGGAGCAATAATAACGTACGTAACCTCGGTTCCCTGAGATACGGGAACGAGTACTGTGTATGGGGCAAAAGCTCCTTTTTCCTCCTTGCTGAAGCCTTTTTCAATAGCGCAGTGAAACTGCATGTCTATTGGCTCAAAGGAATGGAACTCTTTGAACCAATGACGGCGTGGCGTAGTCGCGTGAGCCAATGGCGAAACAGCGCGCCAACAAGCCTGCCAAAACGGGCGTGGCTTATGGCTATATAAGCCGGTGTTTTCGCCATGGATGCAGTTTAACTCGACTGAAGCGACGATACTGAGCCGCAGTGTTGGGGCACGGCATAATACGCAGTACTCGTTCCCGTATCTCAGGGAACCGAGGTTACGTACGTAACCGAGTACGTTCCCTTTCGATACTCTCACTCATACTGCGTATGGGGAACGAATTCAATCACGCCGTGCCGAGACAGGGAACGACAAAACATAACGTGGGCGCCAGGGGGGCCCAGAGGATATGTGAGAGGCTAAAGCCGTCGAACCCTAGATGCACAGGGTCCAGAAGGCCCCTGGGAGAGCGTGACGACGGTGCTCAGAGAGGCCGTCTTTTCACACCGAAAGGACCCGAGCATGTAAGGTCGGGATGTCTAAATTGTAAAATCTGACAAAAGTGGACGGCGAGGACCAGCCGGCCGCCTCACAGATGTCTTTGAGAGAAACGCCACTAGACCACGCCCAGGATGAGGCCATGCCTCTAGTGGAGTGGGCTCTTACTCTTATGGGGCAGTCCAGGCCCATAGAGGAGTAGCATAAAGCAATTGCGTCGACTATCCAACGCGAGAGGCGTTGCTTGGAGACCGGAGACCCTTTAGTGCGGCCGCCAAAGCAGATGAAGAGCTGGTCTGACTGCCTGAACGGCTGAGACCACTCAACATAGATCCTCAATGCCCTGACGGGGCAGAGTAAATGCACCTCTCGATCGTCCATGGAAGGAGGCAGCACTGAGAGGGAAATAACCTGTGCTCTGAACGGGGTTGAGAGCACCTTGGGGACATAGCCATATCTGGGTTTTAGAACGACCTTAAAGTCGTTGGGCCTGAACTCAAGGCATGCAGGGCTCACAGAGAGAGCCTGCAGGTCGCCGATGCTAGCGCGAGTAGCAGAGTGGTTTTGAGCGTTAAAGGCCGAAAGTCAGCTGACTGCAGTGGCTCAAAGGGCGGACCCTTGAGGGCTGCAAGGACAGTGGAAAGGTCCCAAGAGGGAACGGTAAGTGGTCTAGGGGGGTTAAGACGCCTAGCACCTCTTAGGAAACGGACAATAAGGCCGTTTCTGCCGACCGTCTGGCCAGCAATAGGGGCGTGGAATGCTCCAATGGCTGCAACGTAGACCTTGAAGGGGTGAGACCACCATCCAGCCGCTCCTGGAGGAAAGACAGTATCTGGGATACGTCACTCTCCACAGGGTTGATGCTGCGCGTTGAGCACCAGTCAACGAAGACCGACCATTTCTGGGCATAGAGATGCCTGGTGGACAGAGCTGTAGCCTGAGAAATGGTGTGCAAAATGTTCCTGGGGAGGCTTATCGGCTCCCATTGAGGGACCATAGGTGCAGAGCCCACAGTTGGGGCTGGGGGTGCCAGATCGTCCCGTTCCAATAGGGTCTGGCTGCAGACAAGATGCACTCTCAGACACATGCACTCTCAGCCGCGCATGCGCATTAAAACACATGCACTCTCAGCCGCGCATGCGCATTAAAACACATGCACTCTCAGCCGCGCATGCGCATTAAAACACATGCACTCTCAGCCACGCATGCGCATTAAAACACATGCACTCTCAGCCGCGCATGCATATTAAGACACATGCACTCTCAGCTGCGCGTGCGCATTAAGACACATGCACTCTCAGCCGCGCATATATATATATATATATATACACTACCGCTCAAAAGTTTGATCATTAAGATTTTCATTTGATTGATTTTTAATTTTTATGCTTATCAAGGCTGAATTTTTTTGATGAAAAGTACAGATACAAAAGATACAGTATTGTTAAATATTACAATTCAAAATAAGAGTTTTGTATTGTAACATATTTAAAACATTTATTTATTTCTGTCATGCAAAGCTGATTTCTCATCATCCATTACTTCAGTGTTCAATGTCACATGATCTGTCAGAAATCATTCTAATATGCTGATTAGCCTAATCATCAATGTTGGAAACAACTTAATTCTTTTGCTGCTTGATTCTTTTTATAGCCTGTTAGGATTTTATTCTAAAGATTCTGTGGAAAAAAAACACACCAGAATTTATTCAATATTAAATTCTTTTTTTTTTTTTAAATCTTTACTTACACATTTTAACATATGAACACATATCCTGAATACAAATATACATTTTTCAACAACAAAAAAATAAAATACTAAACCTTTGAAGTGTAGCTGAAAGTATATTAAAATAGAAAACTGATATTGTGAAATATTGTTGCAGTTTAAAATTTCTCTGTATTTTTTATCAAATAAATGAGCATAAACTTTTAAAACATTGATTATATATTATATATATATAATTAAGATTTATACATACAGTAACTTGTAATCTGGAATCTGAGGGTGCAAAAACAAAAAATATTGAGAAAATCACCTTTAAAGAAAATTAACTTTATAAATTAATTAAATCATAGCCTAAAAAATCAAAGTCACATTGCTACTGCTACGGTCACATTCAATGTTAATATTCTATAATAATATGTTAATATGGTTCCAAACACACCAAGTTTGTGGTTGAGTTTTGTAAATAATTTATATATATATATATATATATATATATATATATATATATATATATATATATATATATATATATATATATATTTATATTTTTTTTTTTTTTTTTTTTTTTTTTTTTAAAATGTTCAGTGTGTTCATTAAAGTTGTCCTAAAACCTTCTTCTTAGGACAGCTTAGTACTCAGGACAACTTTGATGAACTTTTTTGATCCACTTCAAATGTTGACTACTGTATATTTTATATATATATATATATATATATATATATATATATATATAAATGAAAAAAGAAATGGACTATTTTTTTTTATTTTGTGTGCGACAAAATATTGGTGTGAGATGCATGTTGTCCACCACATTCTCTACAAATGTATTCATGTCCTGCATAAATGTGAAGACAAACATCAGTGGCTCTACAAGATCGTCCTCTATACGCTCTGCACTGCAGTACTGTTCCAAGGCCTCAATGGCTTCTTCATCCTCCATGCACAGTATACGAGGAAGCTGAACTGAGCTAAGAAGATCACCAGAGTTCTCCAAGCACTCTTAAAACTTAAAGGATTAGTCCACTTTCAAATAAAATTTTCCTGATAATTTACTCACCCATGTCATCCAAGATGTTCATGTCTTTCTTTGTCTTTTCAACTTACGGAAAAAACGGAACTGGCACTGCGTTTGTTCCGTAAGTAGAATAGGGAAGGCGTAGGACATACAGCGTAAGCTTTTTGAAGAATACGGAAAGCAGAAGTACGTGAAAGGTGATCACTTGTGTTTATAAAGCATATACAGTTGTATTTTTGTAGAAAATGACCAATCGTTTCGCTAGATAAGACTCTTATTCCTCGTCTGGTATTGTTTAAAGCTGCACTGAAACTGTAATTTTGACCTTCAACCATCTGGAGGCCATTGAAGTCAACTTTAAGGAGAATAATCCTGGAATGTTTTTGATTAAAACCTTAATTTCTTTTCCACTGAAGACAGACATGAACATCTAGGATGACATTGGAGTGAGTAAATCAGGAAAATTTTATTTGAAAGTGAACGAATCCTTTAAGATTCGTCATGATACGCACCTAAGAAAAAACATTGCAAGAGGATAATTAAAAATATGCTGAACAATAATGGCTGCAACCCCTCTAATAAAACCTACTTTTCGTGGAGCCACCTGCTTCTCCGATGCAGACTCGGGGTGAAAACATTTGTTTCATCTTCCTAAAAAAACATGAAGATTGAATTTGAACCTGTTATCTTTAGTACTTTTTGTTCAGGGGTAGAAGATAGACAATAAACATCTTGAATGTAAAATTTAAAAAAAAAAAGAAATGGATAATATACAGACAATGAGTTTGATAGTGTGTGCGTGAGAGTTGATAGTGTGTTTGTGAATGAGTTTGGTAGTTTGGGTGAAAGCTTTGATAGTGTGTGAGAAATAGTATAGTAGTGAATGAGAGAGTTTAATAGCATGTATGTAAATCTTTGATAGAGTGTGAAAGACATTACAGTAACATTTAGAGTTTGATAGTGTGTGTAAGAATATGTTTGAAATATGTCGTGAACAGTCTCTCTTTTGCTTATTAGTACCCTTTTTGAAGAAAGAAAAAAAGAAAAGAAAAAAACTTATCACACATCTTACCTTGGAAAAAGATTGCATTTTTTATATGGACTTTCCAGTGAGCCTGAACTGTCTTTTCAAGGGCAAAAGGGGCAATGATACAATTTGCAACAAGATGTGCATTTTGGTATCAGCTGCTTTACACCTGCTAGGACTATTGATTGATGCATCTGTAAGCATAAATTGAAGAGACAGAAACAAAAATAATTGTGTATAATATTCTTTGCATGTTTGTTATCTGTTTGGTAGTATTCCATGCATCTCTCGATTTGAAAGACCATTGTTAACATTAAGATGTTATTCCATCTTTATTTTAAAATAATTTTAAGTAACACTTTGTCTAAACAACAATTATACAAAGTAGGTCACCTGCAAGCTTCTGTCACTTTATTTAAAACAACAGACACAAACAAAGACTTTTTCAACGTCTAAACAAAAGGAATATAGATCTTCACTTATTTACTGGATGAAGAATTGATACCCAATTAGCAAGACGGATACATCAGATAGATATCAGGATAGTTTCGATAACATTATCTTATAGATTAAACAACACTTTTATATCTAGCTAATCTTGTATGAATAAGGTAAATATACTTACATCAATTACTTAATAGTCGTCGTCGTCGACTCCTCTAAACACATGCATAACGCTGACACCTGTACATGTGGGATATACCAGATAAATATCAGGATCGTTTTCGATAACATTTAACGAATAATGAACAACTCTTTTAATTTAACTTAATCTTGTACGAATTGCATAAATATACTTACAAGTAGCCTGTAGGTGCATTAAACACGTGCGTCTGAAAGTGCATGTAGCTGCGTGTCCACGGGCTGCTGATATATACCAGGTTCAGGTCCTCCAGAGTGGGGCCACCAGTACGACTCTGTGTTTGACTTCCCTGATTTGTCTGATCACGTAAGGGATCATTGCGATCGGGGGAAAGCATAAAGGAGGAGCCTGGGCCAGGCTTGGGCCAGGGCATCCGTCTCTTTCGAGAAGAAGGTCGGGCAGTGAGAGCTGTCTTCTGAGGCAAAGAGATCGACCTTCCCAAAGATCTCCCATATCTTCCGTACCGTTTGGGGGTGGAGCATCCACTCGTCTGAGGGGACATTGCTCCGTGACAGCATGTCTGCCCCAAGGTTTGATTTGCCAGGTATGTGCGTCGCTCTGAGCGACCGCAGCCTGGGCGCTGCCCATTCGAGGAGGCGCTTTGTCAGAGCACAAAGGCGGCTGGACGAAAGGCCTCCCTGGTGGTTTATATAAGATACGACCGTCATGCTGTCCGACTGGACCAGGACGTGGTGTCCTTTCAGGAATGTCTGGAACGTGGCCAGGGCATGTTCTACTGCCAGCATCTTGAGGCAGTTGATGTGCAGATGGCTCTGCTCGTGGGTCCACAAGCCGAAGGCCGGTCTGCCCTCGAAAACGGCTCCCCAACCCGTGTTGGAGGCGTCCGTCGAGAGCACCTTCCTTCTTGATACCGCCTGAAGGGGGACTCCACGCTTGAACCAGCTGGGGTTCGTCCAAGGTCTCAGAGATGTAACACAGGCCTGATTGACCTTGATTAAGAGGCGGCCATGCCGCCAAGCATGAAGCGGAACCCTGAGTTTCAGCCAGTGTTGCAGAGGCCGCATACGTAAGAGGCCGAGCTGCAGTACCGGGGAGGCGGAAGCCATCAGCCCTAGCGTCCTCTGGTTGGATGAAAGTCTTCAGAGGGTAACGGGCGTTGTTCCTGACTGATGCCGAGAGCTTCTGAATCATCAGAGCGCGCTCTGGGGAGACTACAGCCCTCATGTGGACTGAGTCGAAGACTGCGCCCAGGAACGTGATACGTTGGCTGAAAGTTGACCCTGAGTCCCAGGCACTGAAGGTGGCTGAGGAGCATGGATCTGTGGTGTTCTAGCTCGGTACGAGACTGGGCCAGTACGAGCCAGTCGTCGAGGTAATTCAATACTCGGATCCCCATCTTTCTTAGAGGGAGAAGCGCTGAGTCCATGCACTTGGTAAACGTGCGGGGAGCTAGAGACAGCCCAAAGGGCAGGACCTTGTATTGATAGGCCACACCCTCGAAGGCGAATCTCAAGAATCGCCTGTGGCGGGGGGCTATCTGGATGAGAAAGTACGCATCTTTCAGGTCCAGCGAGAAGAACCAGTCCCCTGGGCGGATCTGCGCGAGGATCTGCTTCAGCGTTAACATTCTGAACTTCCGTCTCACGAGGGAGAGGTTCAGAAGTCTGAGGTCCAAGATGGGTCTGAGACCGCCATCTTTCTTGGGGACAACAAAGTAGCGGCTGTAGAAGCCCGACTCGCTCTCTGCGAGGGGAACGATTTTATTGGGTTCGCCATAGAACGGCGGTTTGTGTGGGCGCAGTCGTTGTGGGCCCAGGGCACATAACCCGATGAATTCCAGCACCCGGAGCTAAGCGAGGTGGCAGGGAATGCAAGCGAGAGAGCTTTTGGGGGGGTCCGGCCGTGGCGAGACCTGACCCCATCCTCTTTCTTCCTGCTGGATCAGGAAGACGCCGCAGGCGTTGGGTCCAGCACTATCTTAGGGCGGGGACCCTGGCGTCTCGGGAGCGTGGAGCGTTTTGCAGGGCAGGCCCGCAGGCGTTGCTCTTCAGGTGGTGCTGCTTGTGATGCGAAAGGGGCAGGCTTGCCTCGGCCGGCAATGGCGGAGGTCATACGGCAGGGTTTAGAGGGAAGGGCCCTCTTGCTCTTCCAGCTCACGGCCACGGGCGGGCAGAGGTGAGCGGCCACGGCTTCGTCTAGTGGCAGCATCTGCTCATAGCCCTTTTCACTTGAGCCGTCAACCGAGGTGAGAGCCGCGGGTGAAGAAGTGCGAAGGCAGGCGGATTATGGGGCACGCCAAGACTTTGTGAGCTCTGCGTGGACCTCAGGGAAGAAGGGCGCAGATCGCTGGCGGGGGGTCTGGCGGGGCCCCGGCAGAAACCACTCATCCAGCCTACTGCGAGTCGGCTCCTCTAGTGTGGCCCATTCCAGATCGAGCTCCTCAACGGCCTTAGAAAGGATGTGGATTAACTCGGCGTCCGTTCCTGGCCTGGAGTCAATGGGCTCTAGTGACGTTAGGGGGGCGGGCTCCTCGTCGCCGACCCACTCCTCCGCTTCGGATGCCGCGAGCGACATGGAGTCGTCGGGCTGCTCATCCTCCGAGTCGCCGAAGGAGACGAGCTTCCACTTCCGCTGAGGGACGCTGCTCCGGGCGTGCAAAGAGGACGGGGGACGGCTCTCTCACAGGAGAGGGAGAGGTCGGCGGGCGCTGGTCCGGCATAAGCTCTCCCAACTCGGGGGAGGAAGAAGACGGGAAGGCGGAGCCGCTTTCCGTGAAGAAAGCGATCCGAGCGCGGAGAGAAGCGAGACTCATGCACTCGCAGTGCGGGCATGAAGTCTCGGTGAGGGGCCTCTTCAACGGCAGAGAGAGCTCGTTCCAACGGTGAAAGCCGTTCAGCAGGATCCAGCGAAGCGTAGATCGCCGCTGAAGGAGAGAGAACTGAATCCATGGCGAAAAAAACGTATATAGCTATAAGCCACGGCCGTTTTGGCGGGCTTGTTGGCGCGCTGTTTCGTCATTGATTCAAAGAGTTCCATTCCTTTGAGCCAATAGACGTGCAGTTTCACTGCGCTATTGAAAAAGGCTTCAGCAAGGGGGAAAAAGGAGCTTTTCCCCCATACGCAGTATGAGTGAGAGTATCGAAAGGGAACTGACATGATCATTGATATGATATTTTTAGTGATGTTTGTAAATTGTCTTTCTAAATGTTTCGTTAGCATGTTGCTAATGTACTCTTAAATGTGGTTACAGTTACCAACGTTTCTAACTGTATTCACGGAGACAAGTCGTTATTTTCATTTTTTAAACACTTGCAGTCTGTATAATGCATAAACACAACTTCATTCTTTATAAATCTCTCCAACAGTGTGTCATGTTAGCTTTAGCCACGGAGCACTATCAAACTCATTCAGAATCAAATGTAAACATCCAAATAAATACTATACTTACGCGATTAGACATGTTGCATGACAAACACTTTGTAAAGATCCATTTTGAGGGTTATATTAGCTGTGTGAACTTTGTTTATGGTGTTTAAGGCAAGCGTGAGTTCTTGGGGCGTGGAGCACGAGATTTAAAGGGGCCGCATACCTTGAATCGGCGCATTTATAATGATAGGCTGTTAAAAAAATTTATTAAAAAAAAAACAAAACTATGCGGTATTTTGAGCTGAAACTTCACAGACACATTCAGGGGACACTTAAGACTTATATTACATCTTTTGAAAACATGTTCTTCGGCACCTTTAAGTCTTCATCGTCAGTTAGGAACCTGGGTGTGCTCTTTAATACCAATCTTTCATTTGAAGGCCATGTTTCTAGAATTTGTAAAACCGCATTCTTCCATCTTAAAAATATATCTACACTACGACAGATGCTTTCAATGAAAAATGCAGAACAGTTAGTTCATGCGTTCATGACCTCAAGGCTAGATTACTGTAACACTCTACTGGTTGGTTGTTTCGCTCGCTTGATAAATAAATTACAGCTCGTACAAAATGCAGCAGCTAGAGTTCTTACTAGAACTAGGAAATATGACCATATTAGCCCAGTTCTGTCAACACTGCATTGGCTTCCTGTTAAACATTGTATAGATTTTGAAATCTTGCTAATTACCTACAAAGCACTAAATGGTTTAGTTCCCCAGTACCTGAGCAAGCTCTTAAAGCATTATAGTCCTTCACGTTTATTGCAATCTCAGAATTCAGGCCAGCTGATAATACCTAGAATATCAAAATCAACCGCAGGCGGTAGATCCTTCTCCTATTTGGCACCTAAACTTTGCATTGTTATCAATTTATATGTTAAAATCTGGATTTTTAGGCTGCATAAATTAGGTCAGCCGGAACCGGGAACACTTCCAGAACGATTGGTTCACATCGATCGCTCTTAATTATGCTTTTTTTCCACATAAGCATTTATCCACCACACCGAACGTTTCTTCATTTCGCCTATTCAGGCACATGTTATGAATTCACAGTTCTTCCTCTCGGGTTCTCAATCGGCCCCCAGACTTGTGTGTGTGTGGAGGCGGACATTCTTCACTGAGAATGTCGGGTCTGCAGATTTTAACATACATAGACGACTGGCCGAGTCAAAATGTTGCGAAATGTGTCGAGTGTTGCGAGACACCAGCCGTGTGCTCATACACATCACATCTTTTGGGTTCAGTGTTAATGTGAACAACAGCAATTTTACACCCAGTCAGAGTATGATTTTCTGGGGTTTGGAGCTGAACTCAGTCTCCATGCGAGCACGTCTCTCTCAAGACCAAGTTCTCTCTCTAATGAACTGTCATAGTTCAGAGAGGGAGCAAAAGTGCAATATCGCACATGTCTCAGACTGCAGGTTTTGCCTCGGGGGCTTCTGAGAATGAGAGCGTTCATGAAATGGGTTTTGTCACTACATTTCAGCCTGTTACGCGATCTCTGCCACTCGCTGCATGTGATGCGCGCCTGCACGGCAGCTCTGCGCCACTTGAGGATCGCAGACTTTTACGCACAGGGAATCCCTCGGGGGGCAGTGATGTTGTGGAAAGTTATGACGACAGATGCGTCCTTAACAGGCTGGGGTGCCAGGTTAAAGGAGCGCAGAAAGGTGAACTGTTTGTGGCCAAGCAGACTACGTTCAGCTACGTTCAGCTTATTTAGAGCTTATGCCATTTGAAAAGCTCTATATTATTTTCTGCCTTGCCTGCAGGGACATCATGTGTCCCTTGTATGCTGCGACAATACCACAGCAGTGGCACAGTATCAAATGCCAGGGCGGCATGTGCTCGTCGAATCTTCACGATCTAGCCTTAAAAGCGTTTGGTGTGGAGCAGGTGGTTTTCTCCTGTTGTTAAGCATGACTCATGTTCCAGGTATTCTGAACAGAGGCGTGTGGACCTTCTATCGAGGGGGAACCCACTCTATGTAGATTGGCTCCTCCCCCTTCAGATAGTGGCCATAATATGGCTTAGATTCGGACAGGCAACCGTTGATCTAACCCTAACCCTAACCTCGTGCGAAAACACTCATTGTGTCCTATGTTCTTCTCGCTATAATGTGGACGCGCTCCTTTGGGTAGACGCACTGGCCCACCTATGGCCCAAAGTGCTGCTGTATGCTTTTCCTCCCCTATGCCTGATAATTCCCACACTGGCCAGGGTGAGAGAGAAGGGCCTGTCTCTCATTCTGATAACACCCAGGTGGCCCAAAGCACCGTGGCTGGCAGAGATACTCCTTCTGTTTCTGTTATATGCCCAGCCGTGGCTCCTCTCCCTCTGCACAGATCTATTATCTCAAGCAAACGGGGAGATTTATCACCCACAACCGGACAGGGTGGCTCTCTGGGCCTGGCCCGTGAGAAGACAATCTTAAACACGTTAGGGCGTCCCCAGCATGTGGTTGCTACTATACAGAATGCCAGTGTCGTTCCTTCATGGCCTTTATATGGTTGTAAGTAGGAAGTGTTTGAAGGGTGGTGTGATGGGTGTGTTCTTACAAAATATCAGGCACTGAGCACTGATATGATGTGTTTCTTACAAGACCTTATGGATAAAGGCAGGTCTTTTTCCACTATTAAGGTCTACCTTCTCGGTTCATTCCTCGTGCACTAAATTCTCTCTTAGTGGAGATAAGTTTTAAGCATTACCTGGCTTTTATGCTTATGTGCTTCCCTGCGTTCACATCGGAGGTGTTGGAGCTGTCCACTTTTCACCCTCCACCTTTTTCCTCTGTGGAGGACCAGAGGCTGAATGCTCTGTGTCCTGTCCGTGCATTACAGACGTATATGACCAGGAGTAGTGCTTTCCGGAAGAGCTGCTCTTTATTTCATGGTCGCCCCCTCACAAGCGGAGTCCCATATCCAAGCAATGCGTCTCATATTGGCTTGTGAAAGTAATAAAGTATTTTATCCATCCTATGGAAAACAATTGTAGAATTTGTTTTCTTACTATAAAAGCTAGAAGTGTTGTGATGCCTCTTGGCCTATTTGACTGTAAGGGTCAAACAAGTTTACTTGGCCACTGAGCATATTTTGTTAGTAATTCTCCACCAGACAACAGGTGGTGGTGAAATGAACAAGACCATTATTAAAGGGTGTCACATGAAGGCTTCTTGCCTCCTGGGAGTATTGACTGTTTTGATACAATGTTTCATTTGGCAAATGGGAAAAGGGTTGACCATCCATTGGCAGAAGGCCATGAGAGATTAGGGTAAAAGATGTACAGTAGTTGACAGTCAGTCACCCTTACTAAGAAAATTGTCCCTTACATAAGCAACACCTGAAGTTTTAATTGGTGAAATGAATATGGCAGAAAGGTCGGGGAGTACATGGGAAGGTGGTGTGGGAGAAGAGCCCCCGTAGATGATATGGCCAGCAGCCATATCACCCTGTATCCCAAGACCGATTGCCCACTGAAGCTAAGCAGGGCTGAGCCTGGTTAGTACCTGGATGGGAGACCTCCTGGGAAAACCAGGTAGCTGCTGGAAGAGGTGTTGGTAAGGCCAGCAGGGGGTGCTCACCCTGTGGTCTGTGTGGGTCCTAATGCCCCAGTATAGTGACGGGGACACTGTACTGTAACAAGCACAGTCCTTCGGATGAGACTTTAAACCGAGGTCCTGACTCTCTGTGGTCATTAAAAATCCCATGGCACCTCTCGTAAAGAGTAGGGGTGTAACCCCATTGTCCTGGCTAAATTCCCTCCATAGGCCCTTACCAATCACGGCCTCCTAATAATCCCCATCCATTGAATTGGCTCTTTCACTCTCTCTCCTCTCCACCTACAGCTGGTGTGTGGTGAGCGCACTGGCGCCGTTGTACTGTGGCTGCCGTCGCATCATCCAAGTGGATGCTGCACACTGGTGGTGGATGAGGAGATACCCCTGATATGATTGTAAAGCGCTTTGAGTGTACAGTAGTACATATGAAAGCGCTATATAAATGCCTCATTCATTCATTCATACATGATATCATGGAAAATAACTGTTAGGGTCCCTTACAAAGGTGAAAGGCAAAGGGGGAGGTATTGCTGTAATTTAAAGTAATATTTACAGTATTAGTCAAAAGTCTTTCAAATATAATTCCTTCAAAGTGATGGTGCTTTACGTACTAGCTGCAGATAAAGTCCTTGTTGTTGGTGATTTTAATATCCATGTAGATAATAAAAAAGACTCATTGGGATTGGCATTTACAGACATTCTAAATTCTATTGGTGTTAGACAACACGTGTCAGGACCCACTCATTATCGTAATCATACTTTAGATCTAATATTGTCACATGGAATCGATATTGACGCAGTTGAAATTCTGCAGCAGAGTGACGACATCTCAGATCATTATCTAGTCTTGTGTATACTACATTTAGTTAAAGAGGCTAAACTGCCTCCCTGCCATAAATATGGTAGAACCATCACTTCTACCACTAAAGATCGCTTTATAAATAACCTTCCTGATCAGTTTCATCGCCTTAGTATACCAGACAGCTTAGAAAACCTCGATGTTGCAACAGAAACTATTGCCTCTGTCTTTTCCAGCACATTAGATTCAGTCGATCCTTTGCGTTTAAAAAAGATTAAGGAATTTAATCCAATGCCATGGTACAGTGAGCAGACTCGGGTCCTAAAAACTGCAGCCAGAAAAATGGAGCGTAGCTGGAAGAAAACAAAACTAGAAGTATTTCGCATTTCGTGGAGAGAGAAAATGATTGAGTACAGAAAGGCCTTAAAAACTGCTAGATCTGCATATTTTTCAAAACTCTTAGAAGAAAATAAACACAACCCTAGGTATTTATTTGATACAGTGGCTAAATTAACAAGAAATAAAGCTTCAACTTCTGATGTTTCCAAAGAGCACAGCAGTAACGACTTTATGAACTTCTTTACTTGCAAGATTGATAATATTAGAGAGAAAATTATAACCATGCAACCGTCTACTACAGTATTGTGTCAGACATTGCATTGTAGTGTCCCTGAGGAAGAATTCAGGCCAGCTGATAATACCTAGAATCAACCGCAGGTGGTAGATCCTTCTCCTATTTGGCACCTAAACTGTGGAACAACCTTCCTAGCATTGTTTGGGATGCAGACACACTCTGTCAGTTTAAATCTAGACTAAAAACGCATCTCTTTTTAACCTGGCATACACATAACACATTATATATTTATATTTTCAAATCCGTTAAAGGATTATTAGGCTGCATAAATTAGTTCAGCCGGAACCGGGAACACTTCCTATAACACCAGATGTACTTGTTACATCAGAAAAAGAATGGCATCTACGCTAATATTAGTCTTTCTGTTTATCCCGAGGTTTACCATAGTCAACCGGATTCGGGGCCGTTTCCAGATGAGACAGAGGACCGGTGCCTTGACACGACCACAACGCAGCCCTGTATCAGCAGAGATCGAGTCGACTAGATCATCCATTGTGAAGACATCATCAACACAACAGCCAGTGCCACAGTTTCCTCAAAATTATAATCACGATTATTAATCATGTTTATTCTATCAAAAAGAGTAATGTAACTATGGCTATTTTGCAAGTTCTTTACCAACCTACACTTCACCCAAAAGGCCTGTAGGTGGCACAAAGACTTAAATTTAATCAACTATAATAACTTCGTTAGATGGTAAATCAATACAAAACATGGTTTTGGTGAGCGCTTTGTAATATGTATTCACATTAGATTTTAAAGCAACACAATTCGTTTGCAATAAGATAAACCAGATTCAAATTGACCGGCAAATTCATAAAGCAAAGAAAAATAATTTCTAGCTGATCAACATTATGAAAACTGGTAAAACCTTTAGGAACTTCAAAAGATAAAACAGCGAAATTTCTAATATTACTTACAATATTTCCAAATTATGTTCATTTTCATAGAGCGGGCCAATATCGTGACGATTATTTAAAATCAAAAAAATTTTTTTCACATTGCAGCAAAACAGACTTAAAATACTCCATAATTTTTTGTCATAGAGACATAAGTAATATATCAATTGAAACTATAGAATGTCTTCTTTTATTTGTGTACACTCAGAGTAAAAACAAAATGTTGTGCTTTTTGCAAAATAAAGAAAACTAACATGATGCGTGATCTGTAGTCTCCCTCTGAACGAAGTCCAATCTGATAGTTCTCAGAAAATGAACTGTAACTTAGTGAATACTAATGACACAAAAATGAGACTTATGTCTAAAGAAATGTTGAAATGTAAAGTTTTAAATCCTGTAAGTCAAATTGAAAAACAACAATTCTCTGTTAATGTAATCTGTATTAAAAGAGAGACATGTCAGACATCCATTAGCCATCATTATCCACTAATTTGGCCATACCCATGGAGCGAGCGCTATTCAGACTCTGAGACAAATTCTGAGGCAATACATGTATACACTGTCGCAATTGTGTATTTATTATCTTCCAAAGTGTTTATCTGCATGTTTTAGCCATGATTATAGCGATCTTTAGAAGCCTCTGTTAGTTCCTGGAATGTCACATGGTATGCCTGTTCTTCATTAGGGACATTTGTGGACTAAAGGTACACAGAGCGCCCTCCGGCTGCAAGTATGAATTGAAAACACAGTATCCAGCGTTCATAGTGATGACAATAAATATTGAATAAATATTACTCCTCTATTTAGAAAATTGACATAAAAATATGAGAATCCACCAATATTTCTCAAAATGTGCATGCTTTTAAGCTAAAAGCCTATATGAAATTCCATAGAGGTAACATGAATGTTCAGACACTTTGCATCACAGAAATACATTATATTTTAAAGTCTATTAAAATAGAAAACCATTATTTTAAACTGTAGTAATATTTCACAGTATTGCTGTTTTTTCTGTGTTTGATATACAGCAAAGAGCTTGAGGCTTCTTTTAAAAATATAATAGTAATGTGTCCAATCTTTTGACTGGTACTGTAGTTTAAACTATAATAGCCCTATACAATTTTTTCTTCACATGATGTAAATGATACCTGCATGCATGAGATCACAAAAATCATGTTTTTTTTGTCAAGAGTGGACATTATATTAACTTTAATACAATAGCCTACCTGACTGAAAGGGCTCATTATGTGGGTCATTATGTGGGTCTTTGTCTTCTCAGGTGTGAATCACAGCATTATTCATGAAGATTCACGCTTCCATGCATACTGTGTGTTTTGACAAAAAGTGTCTTACAAAATTTAAATCAATATATTGTTTTATATGAACGAGTAGGTAGGATAATTTTACATCATTTTGAAGCAAAAATTCTAGTCTACAACCTTCAATACCCAGAAGTTTTTAGAACACAGATTTAATATTTGTTTTTTGGCCTTATTTCAGTGACTTAAGCTTTTTGTTTTTTCAATAACCACACATAAACATTATTCCTTCAAAAATACAAACATGTACATACATGTTGCTCACATATTATGGTAGTCTAGTTCGTGCTGAATACAGTGTAATGACACCTTTTCAATTAATATGTTTATGAACAACTGAAAAAAACACAAATGTCAGTGCATGTCAAAACTTATCCAAGGCACCAAATCAGCCTCAGACTCCAGAGGGTTAAAAATCTGTTGTACCAACGCAAGTCAGTGTGTATTGTTGGTGTAAAGTTAAGCCCCCTTAACAATTTCACATGCTCCCTCAGTCATTTCAACCTGCCGCCGGGCCTGTTTTTAACCCTACTAATCTGATCCCAGTTTTATCCTTGAAGATATTTTTTTTTATTACAAAAACTGCCAAATCGTTATCTCTTGAATATGTTGAATGTGTCTCTTGAATATGCAATACGTTTTGTCATATAACATAGCTATGCATGAATGCACACTAGACAAATGCAGCCAAGGTGATGTTGATATGAGCCACACTCTGCTTCATTAGGAAATGCAACTTTTCTAGGCTACTTGAACCTCTTCTGCTTATAAAGAATAATAATGACAACACAACTGAAACTTAAAAGGAAAAAAACATTTATTGAAATAAGTGATTTATAAAAACAATAATAACAACACAACTTTGATTTGAAGATAAACAGAAGTAAGCTGTTTATGAGGTACAGCTATCATAAAGAGATACCTTGGAGGAAGAAACATGTTCAATGACATGTTTGTGTGTAAACAAGTGAAAAGAAGTTAGCTGTTTATGAAGTACAGCTGTTATGATAACCTGTATATGGGTAAACAGTGAAACAAAATGTTTGATAGCTGTTTATGTGAACAAAAAAGATTGATATCTGTTCATGTAAACAAAAAGGTTGATAACTGTTCATGTAAACAGAAAGGTTGATAACTGTTCATATAAACAAAAAGGTTGATAACTGTTCATAAACAAAAAGGTTGATAACTGTTTATGTAAATGAAAAGATGTGATCACATCAAAAGAATGTAGAAAGAAAAAGAGCCTAATAGCATATATATTAACCACTGAAGAATGACACACAACTGGTATTGTAACGTCTTTATTGAGGCATATATTAACCATTAAAGAATGACAGACAACTGGTATTGTAATGCCTTTATTAAAGCAAATATTAACCACTTATAAAAGAATACAAAACAACTGGAAATGCATTTGTTAGCAACATGTTAGTAGATTAGAAAGGAAATAACATGTATTAGAAAGAAAGGCAGTCTTAGGCCGGGTTCACACAGCAAGCGGCAGCAGAGCAGAAGCAGCACGTATTTAGTTGATAACTGTCCTTACCGTTGAAGGATGTCTTGATCAGAAGCACAGGACGCAGCAGAGGAATGGAGTCCAGAACAAAGAGGAGAGGCCTCTATATATAGACATATGAGGGGAATTCCCAAGAAGATGACATCAACTGGTCAGATAGTCTATAAAAAGGCTGGACCATGAAGAGAGCAGGAGGGGCTGCTTCACACCTGAGGCTACACCTCCGACACCAGAACCAGCTGATGATGCCTCCATCACTGATATTGCCTTGACTGAAGAACTTTTCAATACTTATACTTTATTTAATTACTTGTATAGAATGTTAGTAGAATATATGTAATGCTAGTAGTACTAATGTAATAAATAAATGAACTTATAACTTTATAACTAAACTCGGCCTCATGTGGCATTAATGTAAAGTCATTGAGCCTGAACAGACCATGGAGAAGTCTTCTGTCTGATTGTAAGTATTTTTAAAATGCTTATAATTTAAGTCAGATTTGACTTTCTTACCTAACCTGAGAATAATAAAAATAAGGTAAAGGTGCTTAGAGACGCATCGTAAAACAGTGAATACATCTAAATTTACAGTCAAGCAATGAAATAATGCATGAATTAAAAAAAACAATTATATTTTATTTACTGACAACAAGAAATGTGAATAAATTAGTAAATAAATGAATAAAAGCAACCATCAAAATAAATAAATACATATATACAAGTCAACAACACATGAAACAAAGCTTTATTCAAAATTATTGTTCTAACAATCATGTATTTACAGGTGGTGAACCTCAAATCTAACTACCATCTCAACACAGCTGTGCCAATTCTGCAGCTTTATTTTGATGGAGCAGCTGACTACTGTGAACACCTTTGTCTGTCTTTGCTGTCCATCATTTCCCTCATTGCTGCTCTTCTCAATGGGCACATTGTTGAGTCAGAGCAGGGGCGGACTGGCCGTCGGTAGCACCGGGACATTTCCCGGTGGCCTGATGGTTATTCTGGCCTGCCGGCTGCCGCTGTGCTGTCGATCAGACTGACGTGTATGCAACTGCGAATTAATTGACGCACTTAAGAATCTACGAATCAGGCGATCGCGGAGTGAAAATGACACCACATGACCCAACATCAGCGAAGCGCTATATACAGAGGCAGGCTTTATCTTTAAAAATAGTGCAAAAAATGGAGCGTAAACGCAAAGGAGGAGCAGAGAGGGAACGCATAAAATGAGAAAAGCCCTGGCCACAGACGCAGCAAGTTGCTGCAAAATCCCAGCCATGTTCGCCGGTAAGGGAACAGGTCGGTCAGAATTACATTTACATAATATTTACCAAGGGTGGGGAAAACAATCGATCCGTTCGGTTCTCCACACTCGGTTCGGCACGCGCTCGGACCGCTGTTCTACTTAAATCTGACGAAGCATCTGTAATATGGTTTAATATAAATAACACGTAAAACAATCAGGGTTCAGTTAATATATGTTTCTGTTGATGGATGAACATTCTGGGTTCCCAGACATTACAACAACAGTGATGAAAAAAATAAAATAAAACCGTGGACAAACCATTCACTCTTGTTAAATACGAACACTGTATCAGTGCATTCTCTTAAAGTGACAGTCTTTATATTAATTGAACAGCAACATCGAAGAAATCACTCACTGCTCTTGATTAAAAAGCTTTTGTAACTTTAATAAAGAATAATCTTTAATGTATAGTCCAAAATGCAATGCTGTTTTACATTATTACTTTATTCAATTTCAGTACCTAAAAACTAATGCCAGACCTCCCTAAAAAAAACTGAAGTCAGTTTATTTTATTTGTATCTTTAATCTATTATATTTAATTGTGCTGTTTTTTTGTAGTTAGAATATTCTAAATAATATGAGAAAATATATATATATATTTGAAAGTATAGTTTTTCCATAAATATAGCAACAACGGTACCGAAACCGTGACTCTAAAACTATGAAACAAACCGAACCGTTTGTTTTGTGTTTGTGTTGTTTTTGTTTGTGTTTCTGATACTTTTGATATACTTGAGTTGAGCATTGGAAATATATAAAATATAAATATTTTAACATGTGAATATGTCTCTTTTATTATCCCTTCTTAAAATGTGTAAGCCAATTTTATATTTGTCTTTGGTGTGGTATAGATGGTCTATTCCTAGTGAGTTTTTGAGGGTTTATTTATTTATCCATTCGTATTATGAATGGTAGTCTACCTGTTACATCAACTAACAGGGTTACCCTATAAGTTTAGCAGGCTGGTGGACACATGAATTTGGTGGTGGTGACTGCAGCAGCAGAGGTGGCCTGGGGTGGAGTCAAATTCCCGGCCTGATTTACTGTCCCAGTCCGCCACTGAGTCAGAGGATGAGAAAAACCATGATGACGCCCCCTGAACCCCACAACCTTGAAGCAAGAGTGGGAAAGGTGTGTGGGACAATCTGGCCACCGCTGTGTCTGCTCCAAACATTTGTGCCTGCTCTCCATGAACATGACTACCTGTAAAACATTTAAACTGATTAAAACATTTACAATTCATGTCAGCATTCCATTTCTTGCCATATTTAATTTCATACACTATATTGCCAAAAGTATTGGGACACCCCTCCAAATCATTGAATTCAGGTGTTCCAATCACTTCCATGGCCAAAGGTATATAAAATCAAGCACCTAGGCATGCAGACTTCTTCTACAAACATTTGTGAAAGAATGGGTCGCTCTCAGGAGCTCAGTGAATTTAAGCGTGACCTTCAAGTTAGCTCAAGAACAGTGTATAGAGAGCTTCATGGAATGGGTTTCCATGGCCGAGCAGCTGCATCCAAGCCTTACATCATGTGCAATACAAAGCGTTGGATGCAGTGGTGTAAAGCATGCCGCCACTGGATTCTAGAGCAGAGGAGACGTGTTCTCTGGAGTTACGATTACACTTCTATGTCTGGCAATCCGATGGATGAGTCTGGGTTTGGCGGTTGCCAGGAGAAAGGTACTTGCCTGACTGCGTTGTGCCATGTGTAAAGTTTGGTGGAGGGGGGATTGTGGTGTGGGTTGTTTTTCAGGGATTGGACTTGGCCCCTTAGTTGCAGTGAAAGGAACTCTTAATACTTCTCAGCATATGAAGACTTTTTGGACAATTTCATGCTCCCAACTTTGTGGGAACAGTTTGGGGATGGCCCCTTCCTGTTCCAACACGACTGCATCAGTGCACAAAGCAAGGTCCATAAAGACATGGATGAGTGAGTTTGGTGTCAAGTCACCTTTATTTATATAGCGCTTTTTACAATGTAGATTGTGTCAAAGCAGCTTTACATTGATAACTGGTATATTATTTTGGCTGCACAGCAGCTCTTAAAGAATAGTGTCAATGCAGGCAGATCAAAGCACTGTTGAATATCAAATGTCAAGTCAAATGTCAAGTGTCCCCAACTAAGCAAGCCAAAGGTGACAGCGGAAAGGAACCCAAACTCCAACAGGTGACATCAGATGGCAAACAAGTGGCAAATAGGTGTTAAAATGGAGAAAAAACCTTGGGAGAAACCATGCTTAGTTGGGTGGCCAGTTCTCCTCTGGCAAACAGTGCTTTATGACTCAGGTTGCTATCATAAGTCCAATAGGATTCCAACATTCAAAGTATTTATTTCAGTTCCATCCAGTTGATGATCGTATTCATCACGTTGGTATGGATGGTTGTTGAGGAGCTGTGCCACTGGTTGTCGTGTTGATGAGGCCTTCACAGTGGATGATCTAGTTGATTCAATCTCTGCTGATACTTCAGGGCTGCACTGTAGTCATGTCAAGGCGCAGGTCCTTGGTCTCACCTGGATACGGCCCGGATCCGGTTGACTACGGTTAACCTCGGAAAAAACAGCAAGACTAATATTAGCATAGATGCCATTCTTCTTCTAATGTAACGAGTACATCTGGTGTTATAGGAAGTGTTCCCGGTTCCGGCTGACCTAATTTATGCAGCCTAATAATCCTTTAACGGATTTGAAAATATAAATTGATAATGTGTTATGTGTATGCCAGTTTAAAGAGATGCATTTTTAGTCTAGATTTAAACTGACAGAGTGTGTCTGCTTCCCGAACAATGTTAGGGAGATTATTCTAGAGTTTAGGTGCTAAATAGGAGAAGGATCTACCGCCTGCAGTTGATTTTGATATTCTAGGTATTATCAGCTGGCCTGAATTCTGAGATCGCAATAGACGTGAAAGACTATAATGCATTAAGAGCTTGCTCAGGTACTGGGGAGCTAAACCATTTAATGCTCTGTAAGTAATTAGCAAGATTTTAAAATATATACAATGTTTAACAGGAAGCCAATGCAGGAATCTCTGTTTTTTCTGAATTCAGTATTAGGAAATTACTGGTCATCCAATTTTTTATATCAGCTATGCATTCCGTTAATTTTGTGAATTGGTAAGTTTCGTCAGGGCGCAAAGAAATATAGAGCTGAGTATCATCAGCGTAACAATGAAAACTAATGCCATGCTTCCTAATGATATCTCCCAAGGGTAGCATGTACAGAGTGAAAAGCAACGGTCCTAGTACTGAGCCTTGCGGTACTCCATATTGAAATTGTGATCGATATGACATCTCTTTGTTTACTACTACAAACTGATAACGGTCAGATAAGTATGATTTGAACCATGACAATGCAATTCCACTAATGCCAACATAATTTTTGAGTCTATCTAAAAGAATATTGTGATCGATAGTGTCAAATGCAGCACTAAGATCCAGTAACACTAATAGAGAGATACAACTACGATCTGAAAACTATGAAATCATTAGTAACTCTAATGAGAGCAGTCTCAGTACTATACGGTCTAAATCCTGACTGGAAATCCTCACAGATACCATTTCTTTCAAAAAGGAACATAGTTGTGATGATATTGCCTTTTCTAGTATTTTTGACAGAAAAGTGAGATTTGAGATCGGCCTGTAATTGACTAATTCTCTAGGATCAAGTTGTGTTTTTTTAATAAGAGGTTTAATAATAGCCAGCTTAAAAGTTTTCAGTACATGGAGATGGAGGAACTTGACTGGCCTGCACAGTCCTGACCTCAACTAGGGCTGTGCCGATAAACGATATCATACTGAATCGCGATAAAATATATGTTGATAACGATGATAAGCTCTAGGCATTTTTACTCAATATGGATTAATATAAGAGCCAATCATACAGCAGAAGTATGCGACAACAGCCAATCAGCGTGCAGCTTTAAACGTTCACGTCAAAGAACAAAGTCAATTTCCTACGGCACTTTGCAAAGAAAACTCAACACAAGGCTGACAAAAAATGAGTGGAAGCAGCGACGAAAGTGAAACTAACCTTGAGGTATTATCCAAAAATGATGAAATTGTCGACAAAAAAAGGTAGCATGAATTCAGTTATATGGAAGTGGTTTCGTTATTTGAAAAGCAACCAGGTGCAGATTAGGTATATTAAAGTACACATGAAATCAAAATTGACCTTATTTATTTTGTTAGCTCAAATTGCTAGTTTTGTGGTGAACAATTCATCTGTGCAAGTCAATCCAAAGAAAAAAATTGTTTGGCTTAGTAATATTTAATCAAAATCTGAAAATGCTCCTCCCTTCTGCAACGGTGCCCCTTCTCTAATGACATTGGTTTGACAGCTTGGGTTGTAAATGCTTAAACCACTCCCCTGCAATCGTTAGTCTGCTATGAGCGAGAGATGAGCTGTGTCCCAATTCAGGGGCAGCACACTTCGAAGTGCATGAAAGGGTGGGGTTTTGGAGTGGAAGGTTGCCAGGTCTATGCAACCAAACCATCCCAAAAGTCGCGTAATCACAGCACAAGTATAAATGTATCCCAATCCCAGACATGGCAACAATGAGCTGAACGTCATCAAATGGCTAGCGGCTGTGTGACAGACAGCTGACAGTTGACGTTTATGTGTGCATTTTAATGTTTATGACTTTCTGTTGGGTTTTGACATGCTTCACTGCCGGCGACGACGGGACACTGGACCAAAAGATGTATGGTTAAACTATGTAATGTTAGTTTTATACCGTTAGCAATAGTTAACCTTGTTTGGTTTTTTAATGTTCAATTATGTTAAATTTATGTTAACTGTGAAAATATATACATTTATATTTATACATTTACTCTGTAAACCCTAATCAAACCAGCTAATCAAGGTCTTTAGGATTAGTAGAAAGTTATAGGCAAGTGAGTTTTTATCAGGGATGGAGATAAACTCTGCAGGACACTGGCCCTCCAGGACCGGAGTTGTCCATCCCTGGTGTACACCGTGAAGTGTCTTGAAATCGGCGCTTCATGCTGAGGTGACATGACAGCTCACAGACAGCAGCACCAATCCACCTGTCACTGAGGTAAAAATGAGGTAAAAATTATGCTGCCTGCTTGTTCATATAAAACAATAGAGAGATTTAAATTTTCTAAAACATCTTTGGTCAAGAAACACAGTATGCATGGAGGCGTGAATCCTCATGTATAATGGGTGATTCTCACCTGAGAAGACAAAAGAATCACATAATAATGACCTGAAATGACTTGCATATTAATGAGCTCTTTCAGTCAGGTAGGCTGTGAAAAAACCCTCTGTGATCATGATTCAAATCTCATCATGGTGTAAATCAAACATACAGAAAAAACAGCAATACTGTGAAATATTACTACAGTTTAAAATAATGGTTTTCTATTTTAATAGACTTTAAAATATAATGTATTTCTGTGATGCAAAGTGTCTGAACAATTATGTTACCTCTATGGCATTTCATATAGGCTTTTAGCTTAAAAGCATGCACATTTGGAGAAATATTGATGGATTCTCATGTTTATGTCAATTTTCTATACAGAGGAGTAATATTTATTCAATATTTATTGTCGTCACTGTGAATGCTGGATACTGTGTTTACAATTCATACTTGCAGCCGGAGGGCGCTCTGTGCACTTTTAGTCCACAAATGCCAATGCTAAAGAAGAATAGGCAATCCAGGAAATAACTGAACTAACAGAGGCCAGAGATTGCTAACTATGGCTATTCAAAACACTTTTCAATACAATAAATACACGATTGAGACGATGAATGCATGTATTGACTCAGAATTTGCCTCTGAATAGCGCTGGCTCCGTGGGCTTGGCTGCATTAGCGGATAATGAGCTGGAAATCACGGATTTCTGACATGGCTCTCTTTTCATACAGATTACATAAACACAGAATGTTTGTTTTCGAGTTGACTTACACGATTTAAAACCTGACATTTAAACGTTTTTTTAGACATAAGTCTAATTTTTTTGTGATTAGTATTCACTAAGTTACAGTTCATTTTCTGAGAACTATCAGATTGGACTTCGTTCAAAGGGAGACGAGAGATCACGCATCATGTTAGTTTTCTTTATTTTACAAAAAGCACAACATTTTGTTTTTACTCTGAGTGTAGACAAATAAAAGAAGATATTCCACAGATTAAAATGGTGTATAACTCTTAATTGTATGTGCAACATTAACTGAGTATTTTGAGTCTCTTTCACACTGGTAAGAAAAAAACTGCAGTGGTATCGCCGGCGATACCCTCAGACCTCAGAGTGTTAATATAATTTAAATGGATGAGTTATAAAAAAAAATTCACCCCCCTCAGAGTTGTCATGAAGGGCAAAATTAGCAGTATAGACCAAAACACAATTTGAACCAGAGTGTAAACATGTTTTTTTTTTGCTGTAAACTTGGCTGTTTTAACATTATGGTCAATGAGATTCTGCTCCCTTTTGCAGCCTGTCCCTAGCGGTCAGTCGATGAATTGCAGTTTAAGTTACTTCCGTATTGGCTTCACGAGAAACTGGGGGAGGTTGCCGCTTGTTTCAAACACAGGAGCGGCGCAGAGTTGCCATGGAAACGGACAAACAACAACTGACAAGCAGCAAAAACAGCAGTCTCTCGCTGTTGTTTTCACCTCTTTCAGGTGAGTTTAGTCGCTAAAATCACACGAATAATACACACAACTGTTCTTGACACTTCTCTAACATGTAATTGACACACTTCTGTTAAATATTTACTTTATAGAAACGGTTTAGTCTTCAAAAAAAAAAAACCTGTTAGCATTGTTTCAGAATAGGTAACATTAGGCTATCGATTGATTTGTTTATGATAGTTTAGGCTTTTAATTTAATCACAACTTTATGTGTAGATGAGAGGTTTTAATAGTTTTATAAAGGTTTTGCTGTCAGGTGATTAGAAGCTGGCTAATTTATAAATGTAAATGTAGCCTACTGTTAGTCGGTGACATAACTTGCATGAAACAAGTTTTCAAAAGTGTTTTGAGCTCTTATGGTAAACAAATATTTATAAATATTGTTCTGTGATTTCAGCAGCGATAAAATAACCCCTCTACAACCAAGGGGAAGCTCCGAACATTTCAACATTTCTGAAGGAAGCTGCCAACAGAAGAACGAAAACACAGGTGAGTTGAGGAAACTCACCAAATAACTCCATATCCAATTTTTTCCCACAATATTTTTCACCTATACCATGCATCTGTTATTTTCTTCTTTTTTATTTTCTCAAATTTACATTTTTTTATTTATTTATTTTTTAAGACGGCTTTGACATCCAAATGTAAGTGACACTGTATGAGCAATATTTAATAATTAAGTAAAGCTAAAAACATAAATTCTGTTATTTTATGTATATTCTTCTTTTTCTGCTGTAGCTTCTTTTCTTTTAATAAACCTGGCATTGGATAATATTGTTGGCTCTGTGACAAATTGTTTATGTTCCTAGATACTTCCCTGCTGACGCTGTGCACCATAAAAAAAGTTCCTGTCGAAACCACATGACTAGTAAGTAAACCCTCTTGAACATACACTAATGTTCAAAAGTGTGGGGTTGATAAGATTTTTAACAAGTATCTTCTGCTCACAAAGTCTGCATTCATTGTCACATGATCCTTCAGAAATAATTCTAATATGATGATTTGATGCTCAAGAAACATTTATGATTATTATCAGTGTTGAAAACAGATGTGCTGCTTCACATTTTTGTTCAGGATTATTTGATGAATAGAAAGTTAAAAAAGAACAACATTTTTTTTTTAACAGAAATATTTACTCTCACTTTTGGTCAATTTAATGCATCCTTGCTGAATAAAAATGTTAATAAAAAACAAATATATCTTATTGACCCCATTAGAGTACACTGGGATCAATGAATCCTGTGGGGGAAAAAATAATAAATAAAAATTTTTTAAACTGTTAAAACAGTTTTCACAACAATATTAAGCAGCACAACTGTTTTCAACACTTAGCTGCACGTGACCGCACGTCACTCACGGATAACTGAAAATGGGCAAAGAGGCAGTACGTAGTTGGAGCCCATGCGACTTGTTGCTGAAACCACGCCCGCCTAGCATATATATCTTAGATACTATCTAAAATATTAATAAAGATAACAATACGATTAGAAAGTACTAAAGGTTAACTGTCAATCTACGGTGATTTTTAAGATAACGTTATAGATGCTCTAACACCAGTAGGCTAATTAATTTGTGTGGGGTGTGCAAATAACACAAAAAAATCAACTGGGACTTCATACCTTTAATGAAATAGAGATCGCGAGATGAATCCAGTCCGTTGCACTTGGGTAAAATGTCCATTTCAAAACATAAAACATCATTTATAATGGCCAATTCACCGGTCACTCAAGTGACCACTCCCTTATTTATGCAGAACTTTAAGGCTTAATATAATTTAAACGGATGAGTTATAAAAAAATTCCCCCCCCCCTCAGAGTTGTCATGAAAGACAAAATTAGCAGTATAGACCAAAACACAATTTGTACCAGAGTGTAAACATGTTTTTTTCTGCTGTAAACTTGGCTGTTTTAACATGATGGTCAATGAGATTCTGCTCCCTTTTGCAGCCTGTACCTAGCGGCCAGTCGATGAATCGCAGTTTAAGTTACTTCCGTATTGGCTTCACGAGAAACTGGGGGAGGTTGCCGCTTGGTGTATACCAACCAATAGGTTACGATCAGATCGATGGCTACAGCGCTTCGGATTTCAGGTATTTTTGTTTTGCCTTAATACTTTAATACAATGAAAATATATATGATACTATATTATCAATATAATAAACTTGCCTGACAATATTGTTAACATGGTTACATATGTAGTTGTGGAATTTTCCCAGTCAGACGTTACTCGTTGGTCGGTGTTTGTGGGGCAGTGTGAACATGACAGTTTTTTCTCATAGAATTCTAAATCCAACGGCCAACTTGTTCGTTGGCGTTTGTTGGTGTTTGTTGCCGTTTGTCGGTGCGGTGTGAATTGGCCTTTAGATTAAGTCAGGGTTAGGTTTTAGTTAAATTAGGACATAGGGGGAGGGAGGGTCTAGCTAGCCTCTGTTTTGTTTGACAACACTTCGAACGTCAACAGGAAGTTACATCCACCCAGGATCGCTTACAGAACCTTTAACATAAATTTAACATAATTTAACATAAAAAAAACAAACAAGGTTAACTAGTTGCTAACGATATAAAACTAACATTACATAGTTTAGCCATACATATTTTGGTCCAGTGTCCCGTCGCTGGCAGTGAACCATGTCAAAACCCAATGATGCACACATCTCTCTCTAATAGCATCCTTTACTTCCCTGTATAAATTTGGAATTGCTGTTTTTGACATGTAAATTTTACCCGGAAGGTCATATTGCTTGTCTTGCAGTTTTGCAGCAATTCTTTAAATGCTGATTTTTCGACTTTATTGAATGGCTGCATTTCCATTTTGTATCGCGTTACACTCTCAGTCAAAGAGCGGCATCTGAAAACTAATTAGTTGATCGCTCAAAAGCCTGCGTTATACGCAATTGACGAGACTGATGCGTGGTCGCGGATGTCTTCGTGATTTCGGCGAATTCTGTGGGGTGATGTGTCTTCAGGGGAGTCCATAAGTTTGTGGTGTTAGCGCTTTTCACTGATATTTCTCTTTTACACATACGACATATTGCCTTCTCAATGTCCTTTGGTTGCCCTTTGTTATCTGGTTTGAAACCAAATTACTTCCATATCGTTGCCGTCATATTTGGCTTTAAAATTAGATCCATTTTACTTTCATTTAATTTTTAATGTGTGATAGAAGATAAAAAATAAAATGAAAAAATTAATAAATAGAGCCATATCACAGACCCTGCAAAGACAATTTTAATGTCAGTCTCAGGTAATAATAAGGTTCATGTCCTACACACACACACAAACACACACACACACCCAAATGTATGGGGGAGGAGAGAAAGAGAGAGAGAGACTGAGACAGACTGAAGAGATCATTTAAAAAACAAAACAAAAATAAAATCTTAATTGTGACAAAGTAGTCTGTGATATTTTTTTCAAATATCAAACTGATAATATATGCTTGATTTATCCAACCCTGTTTTAAAAATAGGTATATGCTGCCCTCTAGTTAATACTCTATGTAAGACATTAATTATATTTGATTGAAAAATGGATTAATCTGCCTATTTTTAATTACACATGCTTTTTGAATTGGAAAAAAATGAATAAAATGTGTTTATTTCAAACATCTATATTATTCTATATATAATTTAATTGTGTATAGTGTTTTTTTTTTTTAATAGAGGATATGAGTCATTCCGTTTACCTTTTTTTTATATTACTTCAGTCTATTACCATGGCAAGACAGTTCCAGATATCCATTATCCGTTCTCAATTTAACATCTTCAATGTCTTAGCAACATGTACAAATTGTTTGGTCTGAATTGAATAAACTCCCTAGAAGTAGTAGTTTAAAATTCAGAGCCTGTTTTGTCAAAAAAACCACATTCAAACCAAAATAGCAGACTTCCTGTTGGTCGGAGCTAATGACTGTAAATTAGAAAATTGTCCAGGTTAATGAGAAGAATAAGTGTACCGAGTTTGGTGACTGTAGGTTAAACTAATCCCCCTACTTTTGTCAAAAGGTGGCTCTATAGAGGCCCTGCTCCCCGCCCATTTCTACGGTTTTGCCCATGTCTGCTGGTTGATATCTCTGATGTGTGCATTGAGTTTCATGCAATTTGAAGCATGTTAAGAGTCTCAAAAGCTTCCAAAAGTAATATTAAAGTTTGACGCGTTGCCATGGCAACAGTGTTTGTGATATCACTATTCTTTTCAAAGGTCTACATTAACCATGTCTTAACATTACTCTGGTGAAGTTTGAAGCAAATCGGATAAAAATAAATGGTGATCTCAAAGCATTTTGAAAGTGACACACTTCCTGCTATCAGTTGGTGGTGCTATAACTTTGACTCACAATAGTCACATCCATGTGATCGGAGTACTACAACCAACACACTTGTGAAGTTTCATAAAGATCAATCAATGTATGCAAGAGTTATAACACACTTCCTGTTCCCTTTTTCTCGCCATAAATTTGTTGCCTCGCCATGGCCAAACCGTTCGAGATATCAAAAATCCGCTGGCAATTTATCATCATCAATGTCTTGACTTCATGCTGACCGAGTTTGGTGCTGATCGGATTAATCGCCTAGGAGGAGTATATCAAATTCCAGAGCATGCGTTTTTCAAACAACCCTTAATAGCTGACTTCCTGTTGGCGTGGCGTTTAACTTAGAGTACGAAAGTTGTTTGGCCCGATGAGGTCTATATGTGTACCGAGTTTTATACTTGTATGTGCAAGCGTGTTTGATATATAGACCATGTTTTCGGACCCCATTCAAGGGGGCGCTGTCGTGCCCCCCTGCCACGCTCGGGTACCAGCTTCTGCCCGGCCCTGTTGGCCGCAGATTCCAATGTGTGTGCAAATTTTCAAGAGTTTTCGAGCATGGTAAGGGCCCCAAAAATGCCCAAATAGTCGAAAAAAATAAAAATAAATAATAAATATAGCTGCGAGCAGCGATGGCGGGCCCAAGCCCGGTGGCACCGCCACCCCGGTGGCTTCAGGGCAACTGTGCACGGCGGGCAATAGGCATTTAAAACGGTAAAACATCAAAGGACTATGTCAAATTCACTCCACATTTACTGCACTACAAGGTGCCGCTATAGAGCCCCTCCTCCCTGCTCATTTTCAAAGGTTTGCATGTGCCAAGTTTTAACATTATTCTGATGAATTTTGAAGCAAATCAGGTAAAAATAAGAGGGTGATCTCAATGTATGCTGAAAGTGACACATTTTCTGCTTCCAGTTGGTGGCGCTATGACTTTGAATCACAATAGTCACATCCATGTGATCAGCCTTGTACAACGAAGACTAAGCCGAAGTTTCATCAAAATCAATTAATGTATGCAGAAGTTATAACACTTTGTTTCCCTTTTCTTGCCATAAATTCGTTGCCTCGCCACGGCCAAACCGTTTGAGATATCCAAAATCCGTTTGCAATTAAATAACTTCAATGTGTTAGCAACAAGTTAAAAAAAGCTTGGTGTAAATTGGATAAACCCTGTAGAAGTAGTAGTATAAAATTCATAGCCTGTTTTTTCAAAAAATTAACATTCAAACAAAAATAGCCAACTTCCTGTTGGTCAGAGCTAATGAATGTAAATTAGAAAATTGTCCGGCTTGATGAGAACAATATGTGTACCGAGTTTGGTGACTGTAGGAAAAACTAACCCCCTCACTTTTGTCAAAAGGTGGCGCTACTGAGCCCCTCCACCACGCCCATTTCTATGGCTTTGTCCATGTCTACTGGTTGACAATATTGATGTGTGTGTCGAGTTTCATGCAATTTGAAGCATGTTAAGAGCCTCAAAAACACTCAAGAATATTATTACAGTTTGACCTGTTGCCATGGCAACAATATTTCAAATATCAAAAATCCTGTCATAGGTCTACATCTGCTGTGTATTGACATTACACTGATGAAGTTTGAAGCAAATCAGGTAAAAATAAGAGGGTGATCTCAAAGCATTTCAAAAAGTGATACACTTCCTGCTGCCAGTTGGTGGCGCTATAACTTTGACTCACAATAGTCACATCCATGTGATCGGACTACTACAACCAACACACTCGTGAAGTTTCATAAAGATCAATGTATGTATGCAGACGTTATAACACATTTCCTGTTTCCTTTTTCTCACCATAAATTCGTTGCCTCGCCACGGCCAAACCGTTCGAGATATCAAAAATCCGCTGGCAATTTTTAATCATCAGTGTCTTGACTTCATGCTGACCGAGTTTGGTGGCGATCGGATTAATCGTCTAGGAGGAGTATATCAAATTGCAGAGCATGCGTTTTTCAAACAACCCTTAATAGCTGACTTCCTGTTGGCGTGGCGTTTAACTTAGAGCACGAAAGTTGTTCGGCCCGATGAGGTCTATATGTGTACCGAGTTTCATACTAATACGTGCAAGCGTGTTTAATATATGGACCAAATTTTCAGACTTTTTTCAAGGGGGCGCTGTCGAGCCCCCCTGCCACGCCCGGGTACCAGTCTCTGTGGTGTCCTAAAGGCCGCGGATTCCAATGTGTGTGCAAATTTTCAGGAGTTTTTGAGCATGTTAAGGCCCCCAAAAAGCCCCGGAAGACGGAAAAAATAAATAAATAAATAAATAAAAAGAATAATAATAATCCTTAGAAGAACAAGAGGGCCGTGCGCGCTTAATTCGCTTGGGCCCTAATTAAAGCTGCAAGCAGCGTTGAGAGGGCCCTCGCACCCGGGCTCACCGCCACCCGTTGGCCTCAGGAAAACAGCGAACAGTGGGCGACATGCATGTAGACGAATAAATACAGGAGAATTATGGCAAGATCATGTAAAAGTGCCACACTTCCTGTTTCCAACAGGTGGCGCTATAGCTAACCGAATATTGTTATATATATAGGTGTCTCTAGGCCAGGACTTTTATCACACATGTGAAGTTTGGGGCAGATCGGACATAGTATGCCTGAGTTACAACAGCTTCCTCTTTCATGGCGAAACATCAGACTTTGTCAGTCCGCCACGGACACGCCCTTCAATGAAAACTCAAGATCTTTGACATTTATCATCGCTAAAGTCTTAAGATTACACTGACAACATATGATGTTGATCTGGTTAAATCTCAATGAGGAGTTAATCACAGTGTAAAACATGACATTTCCTGTTGCCCCCAGGTGGCACTATGACTGTAACTAAATATTGTCATGAAGATGTCATCAAGTCAGGACTCTAATAAAACATGTGAAGTTTGGGGCAGATCGGACATTGTATGTCTGAGTTACAACAACTTCCTGTTTCTTTCGTGGCGTTAATCGCATAAATTAGCACTCAGCAAAGTGTTGCATGATTTAACGTGTCTCTAGCATGTTTGGTACTTCGTGGCATAATGAAATGTGACTCTGGTAGTGAATTACATTGTGAAGCATGCCATTTCCTGTTGCCAGCAGGTGGCGCTATGACTAACTAAATATTGTCATATAGACGTCTTTAGGCTAGGACTCTTATCACACATGTGAAGTTTGGAGCAGATCGGACATTGTATGCCTGAGTTACAGCAGCTTCCTCTTTCATGGCGAAACATCAGACTTTGTCAGGCCGCCACAGACACGCCCTTCAGCGAAAACTCAAGATCTTTGATATTTATCATTGCTAAGGTCTTGAGATTAGACTGACAACATTTGATGTTGATCTGGTTAAATCTCCAGGAGGAGTTAATCACAGTGTAAAACATGTCATTTCCTGTTGCCCGCAGGTGGCGCTATGACTGTAACTGAATATTGTTATGAAGATGTCTTCAGGTCAGGACTCTAATAAAACATGTGAAGTTTGGGGCAGATCCGACATTGTTTGTCTGAGTAACAACAACTTCCTTTTTCATGGCGAAAACATCAAACTTTGTCAGGCCGCCACAGACACACCCTTCAGCGAAAACTCTAGATCTTCGCAATTTAACGTCACAAAGGTCTTTAGATTAGACTGACCAAAAATGACATTGATCTGATTAAATCTCTAGGAGGAGTTTGTTAAAGTACAACGTCTGGAAAATGCAAAAAACGGTGAATTAATTCAAAATATCTGACTTCCTGTTCGGTTTCGGATTTCGCTCCAAGAGAATTTTTTGTAGGTACTGGGCTGATAAATGTGTGTACCGAATTTCAAAGCCCTAGTGTAATGTAGCGAGCGGGGCTGTACGTTAGATGGCGCTATCGAGCCATTTTGCCACGCCCAATTCCGAAACCCATAACAGACGTAAATTTTCACCACTTCTGACGCGTGTGCAAAGTTTCGTGAGTTTTCGAGCACGTTTAGGCCCTCTAAAATGCGATTCACTTCGGAGAAGAAGAAGAAGAAGAAGAATATAGCTGCGAGCAGCGATGGCGGGCCCAAGCCCGGAGGCACCGCCACCCCGGTGGCTTCAGGGCAACTGTGCACGGCGGGCAATAGGCACTTAAAACGGTTAAACATCAAAGGACTATGTCAAATTCACTCCACATTTACTGCACTACAAGGTGCCGCTATAGAGCCCCTCCTCCCTGCCCATTTTCAAAGGATTACATGTGCCAAGTTTTAACATTATTCTGATGAATTTTGAAGCAAATCAGGTAAAAATAAGAGGGTGATCTCAATGTATGCTGAAAGTGACACATTTTCTGCTTCCAGTTGGTGGCGCTATGACTTTGAATCACAATAGTCAAATCCATGTGATCAGCCTTGTACAACGAAGACTAAGCCAAAGTTTCATCAAAATCAATTAATGTATGCAGAAGTTATAACATTTTGTTTCCCTTTTCTTGCCATAAATTCGTTGCCTCGCCACGGCCAAACCGTTTGAGATATCCAAAATCCGTTTGCAATTAAACAACTTCAATGTGTTAGCAACAAGTTAAAAAAGCTTGGTGTAAATTGGATAAACCCTGTAGGAGTAGTAGTATAAAATTCATAGCCTGTTTTTTCAAAAAATTAACATTCAAACCAAAATAGCTGACTTCCTGTTGGTCGGAGCTAATGAATGTAAATTAGAAAATTGTCCGGCTTGATGAGAATAATATGTGTACCGAGTTTGGTGACTGTAGGAAAAACTAACCCCCACTTTTGTCAAAAGGTGGCGCTACTGAGCCCCTCCACCACGCCCATTTCTATGGCTTTGTCCATGTCTACTGGTTGACAATATTGATGTGTGTGTCGAGTTTCATGCAATTTGAAGCATGTTAAGAGCCTCCAAACCACTCAAGAATATTATTACAGTTTGACCTGTTGCCATGGCAACAATATTTCAAATATCAAAAATCCTGTCATAGGTCTACATCTGCTGTGTATTGACATTACACTGATGAAGTTTGAAGCAAATCAGGTAAAAATAAGAGGGTGATCTCAAAGCATTTTAAAAGTGATACACTTCTTGCTGCCATTTGGTGGCGCTATAACTTTGACTCACAATAGTTACATCCATGTGATCAGACTACTACAACCAACACACTCCTGAAGTTTCATAAACATCAATCAATGTATGCAGAAGTTATAACACATTTCCTGTTTCCCTTTTCTCGCCATAAATTTGTTGCCTCGCCACGGCCAAACCGTTTGAGATATCCAAAATCCGTTTGCAATTAAACAACTTCAATGTGTTCGCAACAAGTTAAAAAAAGCTTGGTGTAAATTGGATAAACCCTGTAGGAGTAGTAGTATAAAATTCATAGCCTGTTTTTTCAAAAAATTAACATTCAAACCAAAATAGCTGACTTCCTGTTGGTCGGAGCTAATGAATGTAAATTAGAAAATTGTCCGGCTTGATGAGAATAATATGTGTACCGAGTTTGGTGACTGTAGGAAAAACTAACCCCCACTTTTGTCAAAAGGTGGCGCTACTGAGCCCCTCCACCACGCCCATTTCTATGGCTTTGTCCATGTCTACTGGTTGACAATATTGATGTGTGTGTCGAGTTTCATGCAATTTGAAGCATGTTAAGAGCCTCAAAAACACTCAAGAATATTATTACAGTTTGACCTGTTGCCATGGCAACAATATTTCAAATATCAAAAATCCTGTCATAGGTCTACATCTGCTGTGTATTGACATTACACTGATGAAGTTTGAAGCAAATCAGGTAAAAATAAGAGGGTGATCTCAAAACATTTCAAAAAGTGATACACTTCCTGCTGCCAGTTGGTGGCGCTATAACTTTGACTCACAATAGTCACATCCATGTGATCAGACTCCTATAACGAACACACTCGTGAAGTTTCATAAAGATCAATATATGTATTAAGACGTTATAACACATTTCCTGTTTCCTTTTTCTCGCCATAAATTCGTTGCCTCGCCACGGCCAAACCGTTCGAGATATCAAAAATCCCCTGGCAATTTTTAATCATCAGTGTCTTGACTTCATGCTGACCGAGTTTGGTGGCGATCGGATTAATCGTCTAGGAGGAGTATATCAAATTCCAGAGCATGCGTTTTTCAAACAACCCTTAATAGCTGACTTCCTGTTGGCGTGGCGATTAACTTAGAGCGCGAAAGTTGTTCGGCCCGATGAGGTCTATATGTGTACCGAGTTTCATACTAATACGTGCAAGCATGTTTAATATATGGACCAAATTTTCAGACTTTTTTCAAGGGGGCGCTGTCGAGCCCCCCTGCCACGCCCGGGTACCAGCCTCTCCGGCGTCCTAATGGCCGCGGATTCCAATGTGTGTGCCAATTTTCAAGAGTTTTTGAGCATGTTAAGGCCCCCAAAAAGCCCCGGAAGACGGAAAAAAAAAAAGAAAAGAAAAAAAAATAATAATTAAAGCTGCAAGCAGCGATGGCGGGCCCAAGCCCGGTGGCACCGCCACCCCGGTGGCTTCAGGGCAACTGCACAGCGGGCAATAGGCACTTAAAACGGTTAAACATCAAAGGACTATGTCAAATTCACTCCACATTTACTGCACTACAAGGTGCCGTTATAGAGCCCCTCCTCCCTGCCCATTTTCAAAGGATTACATGTGCCAAGTTTTAACATTATTCTGATGAATTTTTAAGCAAATCAGGTAAAAATAAGAGGGTGATCTCAATGTATGCTGAAAGTGACACATTTTCTGCTTCCAGTTGGTGGCGCTATGACTTTGAATCACAATAGTCAAATCCATGTGATCAGCCTTGTACAACGAAGACTAAGCCAAAGTTTCATCAAAATCAATTAATGTATGCAGAAGTTATAACACTTTGTTTCCCTTTTCTTGCCATAAATTCGTTGCCTCGCCACGGCCAAACCGTTTGAGATATCCAAAATCCGTTTGCAATTAAACAACTTCAATGTGTTCGCAACAAGTTAAAAAAAGCTTGGTGTAAATTGGATAAACCCTGTAGGAGTAGTAGTATAAAATTCATAGCCTGTTTTTTCAAAAAATTAACATTCAAACCAAAATAGCTGACTTCCTGTTGGTCGGAGCTAATGAATGTAAATTAGAAAATTGTCCGGCTTGATGAGAATAATATGTGTACCGAGTTTGGTGACTGTAGGAAAAACTAACCCAACCACTTTTGTCAAAAGGTGGCGCTACTGAGCCCCTCCACCACGCCCATTTCTATGGCTTTGTCCATGTCTACTGGTTGACAATATTGATGTGTGTGTCGAGTTTCATGCAATTTGAAGCATGTTAAGAGCCTCAAAAACACTCAAGAATATTATTACAGTTTGACCAGTTGCCATGGCAACAATATTTCAAATATCAAAAATCCTGTCATAGGTCTACATCTGCTGTGTATTGACATTACACTGATGAAGTTTGAAGCAAATCAGGTAAAAATAAGAGGGTGATCTCAAAGCATTTTAAAAGTGATACACTTCTTGCTGCCATTTGGTGGCGCTATAACTTTGACTCACAATAGTTACATCCATGTGATCAGACTACTACAACCAACACACTCCTGAAGTTTCATAAACATCAATCAATGTATGCAGAAGTTATAACACATTTCCTGTTTCCCTTTTCTCGCCATAAATTCGTTGCCTCGCCACGGCCAAACCGTTTGAGATATCCAAAATCCGTTTGCAATTAAACAACTTCAATGTGTTCGCAACAAGTTAAAAAAAGCTTGGTGTAAATTGGATAAACCCTGTAGGAGTAGTAGTATAAAATTCATAGCCTGTTTTTTCAAAAAATTAACATTCAAACCAAAATAGCTGACTTCCTGTTGGTCGGAGCTAATGAATGTAAATTAGAAAATTGTCCGGCTTGATGAGAATAATATGTGTACCGAGTTTGGTGACTGTAGGAAAAACTAACCCCCACTTTTGTCAAAAGGTGGCGCTACTGAGCCCCTCCACCACGCCCATTTCTATGGCTTTGTCCATGTCTACTGGTTGACAATATTGATGTGTGTGTCGAGTTTCATGCAATTTGAAGCATGTTAAGAGCCTCAAAAACACTCAAGAATATTATTACAGTTTGACCTGTTGCCATGGCAACAATATTTCAAATATCAAAAATCCTGTCATAGGTCTACATCTGCTGTGTATTGACATTACACTGATGAAGTTTGAAGCAAATCAGGTAAAAATAAGAGGGTGATCTCAAAACATTTCAAAAAGTGATACACTTCCTGCTGCCAGTTGGTGGCGCTATAACTTTGACTCACAATAGTCACATCCATGTGATCAGACTCCTATAACGAACACACTCGTGAAGTTTCATAAAGATCAATATATGTATGCAGACGTTATAACACATTTCCTGTTTCCTTTTTCTCGCCATAAATTCGTTGCCTCGCCACGGCCAAACCGTTCGAGATATCAAAAATCCCCTGGCAATTTTTAATCATCAGTGTCTTGACTTCATGCTGACCGAGTTTGGTGGCGATCGGATTAATCGTCTAGGAGGAGTATATCAAATTCCAGAGCATGCGTTTTTCAAACAACCCTTAATAGCTGACTTCCTGTTGGTGTGGCGATTAACTTAGAGCGCGAAAGTTGTTCGGCCCGATGAGGTCTATATGTGTACCGAGTTTCATACTAATACGTGCAAGCGTGTTTAATATATGGACCAAATTTTCAGACTTTTTTCAAGGGGGCGCTGTTGAGCCCCCCTGCCACGCCCGGGTACCAGCCTCTCCGGCGTCCTAATAGCCGCGGATTCCAATGTGTGTGCCAATTTTCAAGAGTTTTTGAGCATGTTAAGGCCCCCAAAAAGCCCCGGAAGACGGAAAAAAAAAAAAAGAAAAAAAAATAATAATTAAAGCTGCAAGCAGCGATGGCGGGCCCAAGCCCGGTGGCACCGCCACCCCGGTGGCTTCAGGGCAACTGCACAGCGGGCAATAGGCACTTAAAACGGTTAAACATCAAAGGACTATGTCAAATTCACTCCACATTTACTGCACTACAAGGTGCCGTTATAGAGCCCCTCCTCCCTGCCCATTTTCAAAGGATTACATGTGCCAAGTTTTAACATTATTCTGATGAATTTTGAAGCAAATCAGGTAAAAATAAGAGGGTGATCTCAATGTATGCTGAAAGTGACACATTTTCTGCTTCCAGTTGGTGGCGCTATGACTTTGAATCACAATAGTCAAATCCATGTGATCAGCCTTGTACAACGAAGACTAAGCCAAAGTTTCATCAAAATCAATTAATGTATGCAGAAGTTATAACACTTTGTTTCCCTTTTCTTGCCATAAATTCGTTGCCTCGCCACGGCCAAACCGTTTGAGATATCCAAAATCCGTTTGCAATTAAACAACTTCAATGTGTTCGCAACAAGTTAAAAAAAGCTTGGTGTAAATTGGATAAACCCTGTAGGAGTAGTAGTATAAAATTCATAGCCTGTTTTTTCAAAAAATTAACATTCAAACCAAAATAGCTGACTTCCTGTTGGTCGGAGCTAATGAATGTAAATTAGAAAATTGTCCGGCTTGATGAGAATAATATGTGTACCGAGTTTGGTGACTGTAGGAAAAACTAACCCAACCACTTTTGTCAAAAGGTGGCGCTACTGAGCCCCTCCACCACGCCCATTTCTATGGCTTTGTCCATGTCTACTGGTTGACAATATTGATGTGTGTGTCGAGTTTCATGCAATTTGAAGCATGTTAAGAGCCTCAAAAACACTCAAGAATATTATTACAGTTTGACCAGTTGCCATGGCAACAATATTTCAAATATCAAAAATCCTGTCATAGGTCTACATCTGCTGTGTATTGACATTACACTGATGAAGTTTGAAGCAAATCAGGTAAAAATAAGAGGGTGATCTCAAAGCATTTTAAAAGTGATACACTTCTTGCTGCCATTTGGTGGCGCTATAACTTTGACTCACAATAGTTACATCCATGTGATCAGACTACTACAACCAACACACTCCTGAAGTTTCATAAACATCAATCAATGTATGCAGAAGTTATAACACATTTCCTGTTTCCCTTTTCTCGCCATAAATTCGTTGCCTCGCCACGGCCAAACCGTTTGAGATATCCAAAATCCGTTTGCAATTAAACAACTTCAATGTGTTCGCAACAAGTTAAAAAAAGCTTGGTGTAAATTGGATAAACCCTGTAGGAGTAGTAGTATAAAATTCATAGCCTGTTTTTTCAAAAAATTAACATTCAAACCAAAATAGCTGACTTCCTGTTGGTCGGAGCTAATGAATGTAAATTAGAAAATTGTCCGGCTTGATGAGAATAATATGTGTACCGAGTTTGGTGACTGTAGGAAAAACTAACCCCCACTTTTGTCAAAAGGTGGCGCTACTGAGCCCCTCCACCACGCCCATTTCTATGGCTTTGTCCATGTCTACTGGTTGACAATATTGATGTGTGTGTCGAGTTTCATGCAATTTGAAGCATGTTAAGAGCCTCAAAAACACTCAAGAATATTATTACAGTTTGACCTGTTGCCATGGCAACAATATTTCAAATATCAAAAATCCTGTCATAGGTCTACATCTGCTGTGTATTGACATTACACTGATGAAGTTTGAAGCAAATCAGGTAAAAATAAGAGGGTGATCTCAAAACATTTCAAAAAGTGATACACTTCCTGCTGCCAGTTGGTGGCGCTATAACTTTGACTCACAATAGTCACATCCATGTGATCAGACTCCTATAACGAACACACTCGTGAAGTTTCATAAAGATCAATATATGTATGCAGACGTTATAACACATTTCCTGTTTCCTTTTTCTCGCCATAAATTCGTTGCCTCGCCACGGCCAAACCGTTCGAGATATCAAAAATCCCCTGGCAATTTTTAATCATCAGTGTCTTGACTTCATGCTGACCGAGTTTGGTGGCGATCGGATTAATCGTCTAGGAGGAGTATATCAAATTCCAGAGCATGCGTTTTTCAAACAACCCTTAATAGCTGACTTCCTGTTGGTGTGGCGATTAACTTAGAGCGCGAAAGTTGTTCGGCCCGATGAGGTCTATATGTGTACCGAGTTTCATACTAATACGTGCAAGCGTGTTTAATATATGGACCAAATTTTCAGACTTTTTTCAAGGGGGCGCTGTTGAGCCCCCCTGCCACGCCCGGGTACCAGCCTCTCCGGCGTCCTAATAGCCGCGGATTCCAATGTGTGTGCCAATTTTCAAGAGTTTTTGAGCATGTTAAGGCCCCCAAAAAGCCCCGGAAGACGGAAAAAAAAAAAAAGAAAAAAAAATAATAATTAAAGCTGCAAGCAGCGATGGCGGGCCCAAGCCCGGTGGCACCGCCACCCCGGTGGCTTCAGGGCAACTGCACAGCGGGCAATAGGCACTTAAAACGGTTAAACATCAAAGGACTATGTCAAATTCACTCCACATTTACTGCACTACAAGGTGCCGTTATAGAGCCCCTCCTCCCTGCCCATTTTCAAAGGATTACATGTGCCAAGTTTTAACATTATTCTGATGAATTTTGAAGCAAATCAGGTAAAAATAAGAGGGTGATCTCAATGTATGCTGAAAGTGACACATTTTCTGCTTCCAGTTGGTGGCGCTATGACTTTGAATCACAATAGTCAAATCCATGTGATCAGCCTTGTACAACGAAGACTAAGCCAAAGTTTCATCAAAATCAATTAATGTATGCAGAAGTTATAACACTTTGTTTCCCTTTTCTTGCCATAAATTCGTTGCCTCGCCACGGCCAAACCGTTTGAGATATCCAAAATCCGTTTGCAATTAAACAACTTCAATGTGTTCGCAACAAGTTAAAAAAAGCTTGGTGTAAATTGGATAAACCCTGTAGGAGTAGTAGTATAAAATTCATAGCCTGTTTTTTCAAAAAATTAACATTCAAACCAAAATAGCTGACTTCCTGTTGGTCGGAGCTAATGAATGTAAATTAGAAAATTGTCCGGCTTGATGAGAATAATATGTGTACCGAGTTTGGTGACTGTAGGAAAAACTAACCCAACCACTTTTGTCAAAAGGTGGCGCTACTGAGCCCCTCCACCACGCCCATTTCTATGGCTTTGTCCATGTCTACTGGTTGACAATATTGATGTGTGTGTCGAGTTTCATGCAATTTGAAGCATGTTAAGAGCCTCAAAAACACTCAAGAATATTATTACAGTTTGACCAGTTGCCATGGCAACAATATTTCAAATATCAAAAATCCTGTCATAGGTCTACATCTGCTGTGTATTGACATTACACTGATGAAGTTTGAAGCAAATCAGGTAAAAATAAGAGGGTGATCTCAAAGCATTTTAAAAGTGATACACTTCTTGCTGCCATTTGGTGGCGCTATAACTTTGACTCACAATAGTTACATCCATGTGATCAGACTACTACAACCAACACACTCCTGAAGTTTCATAAACATCAATCAATGTATGCAGAAGTTATAACACATTTCCTGTTTCCCTTTTCTCGCCATAAATTCGTTGCCTCGCCACGGCCAAACCGTTTGAGATATCCAAAATCCGTTTGCAATTAAACAACTTCAATGTGTTCGCAACAAGTTAAAAAAGCTTGGTGTAAATTGGATAAACCCTGTAGGAGTAGTAGTATAAAATTCATAGCCTGTTTTTTCAAAAAATTAACATTCAAACCAAAATAGCTGACTTCCTGTTGGTCGGAGCTAATGAATGTAAATTAGAAAATTGTCCGGCTTGATGAGAATAATATGTGTACCGAGTTTGGTGACTGTAGGAAAAACTAACCCCCACTTTTGTCAAAAGGTGGCGCTACTGAGCCCCTCCACCACGCCCATTTCTATGGCTTTGTCCATGTCTACTGGTTGACAATATTGATGTGTGTGTCGAGTTTCATGCAATTTGAAGCATGTTAAGAGCCTCAAAAACACTCAAGAATATTATTACAGTTTGACCTGTTGCCATGGCAACAATATTTCAAATATCAAAAATCCTGTCATAGGTCTACATCTGCTGTGTATTGACATTACACTGATGAAGTTTGAAGCAAATCAGGTAAAAATAAGAGGGTGATCTCAAAACATTTCAAAAAGTGATACACTTCCTGCTGCCAGTTGGTGGCGCTATAACTTTGACTCACAATAGTCACATCCATGTGATCAGACTCCTATAACGAACACACTCGTGAAGTTTCATAAAGATCAATATATGTATGCAGACGTTATAACACATTTCCTGTTTCCTTTTTCTCGCCATAAATTCGTTGCCTCGCCACGGCCAAACCGTTCGAGATATCAAAAATCCCCTGGCAATTTTTAATCATCAGTGTCTTGACTTCATGCTGACCGAGTTTGGTGGCGATCGGATTAATCGTCTAGGAGGAGTATATCAAATTCCAGAGCATGCGTTTTTCAAACAACCCTTAATAGCTGACTTCCTGTTGGTGTGGCGATTAACTTAGAGCGCGAAAGTTGTTCGGCCCGATGAGGTCTATATGTGTACCGAGTTTCATACTAATACGTGCAAGCGTGTTTAATATATGGACCAAATTTTCAGACTTTTTTCAAGGGGGCGCTGTTGAGCCCCCCTGCCACGCCCGGGTACCAGCCTCTCCGGCGTCCTAATAGCCGCGGATTCCAATGTGTGTGCCAATTTTCAAGAGTTTTTGAGCATGTTAAGGCCCCCAAAAAGCCCCGGAAGACGGAAAAAAAAAAAAAAGAAAAAAAAATAATAATTAAAGCTGCAAGCAGCGATGGCGGGCCCAAGCCCGGTGGCACCGCCACCCCGGTGGCTTCAGGGCAACTGCACAGCGGGCAATAGGCACTTAAAACGGTTAAACATCAAAGGACTATGTCAAATTCACTCCACATTTACTGCACTACAAGGTGCCGTTATAGAGCCCCTCCTCCCTGCCCATTTTCAAAGGATTACATGTGCCAAGTTTTAACATTATTCTGATGAATTTTGAAGCAAATCAGGTAAAAATAAGAGGGTGATCTCAATGTATGCTGAAAGTGACACATTTTCTGCTTCCAGTTGGTGGCGCTATGACTTTGAATCACAATAGTCAAATCCATGTGATCAGCCTTGTACAACGAAGACTAAGCCAAAGTTTCATCAAAATCAATTAATGTATGCAGAAGTTATAACACTTTGTTTCCCTTTTCTTGCCATAAATTCGTTGCCTCGCCACGGCCAAACCGTTTGAGATATCCAAAATCCGTTTGCAATTAAACAACTTCAATGTGTTCGCAACAAGTTAAAAAAAGCTTGGTGTAAATTGGATAAACCCTGTAGGAGTAGTAGTATAAAATTCATAGCCTGTTTTTTCAAAAAATTAACATTCAAACCAAAATAGCTGACTTCCTGTTGGTCGGAGCTAATGAATGTAAATTAGAAAATTGTCCGGCTTGATGAGAATAATATGTGTACCGAGTTTGGTGACTGTAGGAAAAACTAACCCAACCACTTTTGTCAAAAGGTGGCGCTACTGAGCCCCTCCACCACGCCCATTTCTATGGCTTTGTCCATGTCTACTGGTTGACAATATTGATGTGTGTGTCGAGTTTCATGCAATTTGAAGCATGTTAAGAGCCTCAAAAACACTCAAGAATATTATTACAGTTTGACCAGTTGCCATGGCAACAATATTTCAAATATCAAAAATCCTGTCATAGGTCTACATCTGCTGTGTATTGACATTACACTGATGAAGTTTGAAGCAAATCAGGTAAAAATAAGAGGGTGATCTCAAAGCATTTTAAAAGTGATACACTTCTTGCTGCCATTTGGTGGCGCTATAACTTTGACTCACAATAGTTACATCCATGTGATCAGACTACTACAACCAACACACTCCTGAAGTTTCATAAACATCAATCAATGTATGCAGAAGTTATAACACATTTCCTGTTTCCCTTTTCTCGCCATAAATTCGTTGCCTCGCCACGGCCAAACCGTTTGAGATATCCAAAATCCGTTTGCAATTAAACAACTTCAATGTGTTCGCAACAAGTTAAAAAAAGCTTGGTGTAAATTGGATAAACCCTGTAGGAGTAGTAGTATAAAATTCATAGCCTGTTTTTTCAAAAAATTAACATTCAAACCAAAATAGCTGACTTCCTGTTGGTCGGAGCTAATGAATGTAAATTAGAAAATTGTCCGGCTTGATGAGAATAATATGTGTACCGAGTTTGGTGACTGTAGGAAAAACTAACCCCCACTTTTGTCAAAAGGTGGCGCTACTGAGCCCCTCCACCACGCCCATTTCTATGGCTTTGTCCATGTCTACTGGTTGACAATATTGATGTGTGTGTCGAGTTTCATGCAATTTGAAGCATGTTAAGAGCCTCAAAAACACTCAAGAATATTATTACAGTTTGACCTGTTGCCATGGCAACAATATTTCAAATATCAAAAATCCTGTCATAGGTCTACATCTGCTGTGTATTGACATTACACTGATGAAGTTTGAAGCAAATCAGGTAAAAATAAGAGGGTGATCTCAAAACATTTCAAAAAGTGATACACTTCCTGCTGCCAGTTGGTGGCGCTATAACTTTGACTCACAATAGTCACATCCATGTGATCAGACTCCTATAACGAACACACTCGTGAAGTTTCATAAAGATCAATATATGTATGCAGACGTTATAACACATTTCCTGTTTCCTTTTTCTCGCCATAAATTCGTTGCCTCGCCACGGCCAAACCGTTCGAGATATCAAAAATCCCCTGGCAATTTTTAATCATCAGTGTCTTGACTTCATGCTGACCGAGTTTGGTGGCGATCGGATTAATCGTCTAGGAGGAGTATATCAAATTCCAGAGCATGCGTTTTTCAAACAACCCTTAATAGCTGACTTCCTGTTGGTGTGGCGATTAACTTAGAGCGCGAAAGTTGTTCGGCCCGATGAGGTCTATATGTGTACCGAGTTTCATACTAATACGTGCAAGCGTGTTTAATATATGGACCAAATTTTCAGACTTTTTTCAAGGGGGCGCTGTTGAGCCCCCCTGCCACGCCCGGGTACCAGCCTCTCCGGCGTCCTAATAGCCGCGGATTCCAATGTGTGTGCCAATTTTCAAGAGTTTTTGAGCATGTTAAGGCCCCCAAAAAGCCCCGGAAGACGGAAAAAAAAAAAAAAAAAAGAAAAAATAATAATAATTAAAGCTGCAAGCAGCGATGGCGGGCCCAAGCCCGGTGGCACCGCCACCCCGGTGGCTTCAGGGCAACTGTGCACAGCGGGCAATAGGCACTTAAAACGGTTAAACATCAAAGGACTATGTCAAATTCACTCCACATTTACTGCACTACAAGGTGCCGTTATAGAGCCCCTCCTCCCTGCCCATTTTCAAAGGATTACATGTGCCAAGTTTTAACATTATTCTGATGAATTTTGAAGCAAATCAGGTAAAAATAAGAGGGTGATCTCAATGTATGCTGAAAGTGACACATTTTCTGCTTCCAGTTGGTGGCGCTATGACTTTGAATCACAATAGTCAAATCCATGTGATCAGCCTTGTACAACGAAGACTAAGCCAAAGTTTCATCAAAATCAATTAATGTATGCAGAAGTTATAACACTTTGTTTCCCTTTTCTTGCCATAAATTCGTTGCCTCGCCACGGCCAAACCGTTTGAGATATCCAAAATCCGTTTGCAATTAAACAACTTCAATGTGTTCGCAACAAGTTAAAAAAAGCTTGGTGTAAATTGGATAAACCCTGTAGGAGTAGTAGTATAAAATTCATAGCCTGTTTTTTCAAAAAATTAACATTCAAACCAAAATAGCTGACTTCCTGTTGGTCGGAGCTAATGAATGTAAATTAGAAAATTGTCCGGCTTGATGAGAATAATATGTGTACCGAGTTTGGTGACTGTAGGAAAAACTAACCCAACCACTTTTGTCAAAAGGTGGCGCTACTGAGCCCCTCCACCACGCCCATTTCTATGGCTTTGTCCATGTCTACTGGTTGACAATATTGATGTGTGTGTCGAGTTTCATGCAATTTGAAGCATGTTAAGAGCCTCAAAAACACTCAAGAATATTATTACAGTTTGACCAGTTGCCATGGCAACAATATTTCAAATATCAAAAATCCTGTCATAGGTCTACATCTGCTGTGTATTGACATTACACTGATGAAGTTTGAAGCAAATCAGGTAAAAATAAGAGGGTGATCTCAAAGCATTTTAAAAGTGATACACTTCTTGCTGCCATTTGGTGGCGCTATAACTTTGACTCACAATAGTTACATCCATGTGATCAGACTACTACAACCAACACACTCCTGAAGTTTCATAAACATCAATCAATGTATGCAGAAGTTATAACACATTTCCTGTTTCCCTTTTCTCGCCATAAATTCGTTGCCTCGCCACGGCCAAACCGTTTGAGATATCCAAAATCCGTTTGCAATTAAACAACTTCAATGTGTTCGCAACAAGTTAAAAAAAGCTTGGTGTAAATTGGATAAACCCTGTAGGAGTAGTAGTATAAAATTCATAGCCTGTTTTTTCAAAAAATTAACATTCAAACCAAAATAGCTGACTTCCTGTTGGTCGGAGCTAATGAATGTAAATTAGAAAATTGTCCGGCTTGATGAGAATAATATGTGTACCGAGTTTGGTGACTGTAGGAAAAACTAACCCCCACTTTTGTCAAAAGGTGGCGCTACTGAGCCCCTCCACCACGCCCATTTCTATGGCTTTGTCCATGTCTACTGGTTGACAATATTGATGTGTGTGTCGAGTTTCATGCAATTTGAAGCATGTTAAGAGCCTCAAAAACACTCAAGAATATTATTACAGTTTGACCTGTTGCCATGGCAACAATATTTCAAATATCAAAAATCCTGTCATAGGTCTACATCTGCTGTGTATTGACATTACACTGATGAAGTTTGAAGCAAATCAGGTAAAAATAAGAGGGTGATCTCAAAACATTTCAAAAAGTGATACACTTCCTGCTGCCAGTTGGTGGCGCTATAACTTTGACTCACAATAGTCACATCCATGTGATCAGACTCCTATAACGAACACACTCGTGAAGTTTCATAAAGATCAATATATGTATGCAGACGTTATAACACATTTCCTGTTTCCTTTTTCTCGCCATAAATTTGTTGCCTCGCCACGGCCAAACCGTTCGAGATATCAAAAATCCCCTGGCAATTTTTAATCATCAGTGTCTTGACTTCATGCTGACCGAGTTTGGTGGCGATCGGATTAATCGTCTAGGAGGAGTATATCAAATTCCAGAGCATGCGTTTTTCAAACAACCCTTAATAGCTGACTTCCTGTTGGTGTGGCGATTAACTTAGAGCGCGAAAGTTGTTCGGCCCGATGAGGTCTATATGTGTACCGAGTTTCATACTAATACGTGCAAGCGTGTTTAATATATGGACCAAATTTTCAGACTTTTTTCAAGGGGGCGCTGTTGAGCCCCCCTGCCACGCCCGGGTACCAGCCTCTCCGGCGTCCTAATGGCCGCGGATTCCAATGTGTGTGCCAATTTTCAAGAGTTTTTGAGCATGTTAAGGCCCCCAAAAAGCCCCGGAAGACGGAAAAAAAAATAAAAAAAAAAAAAATAAATAATAATCCTTAGAAGAACAAGAGGGCCCTGCGCGAATTTTCGCTTGGGCCCTAATAATCCTTAGAAGAACAAGAGGGCCCTGCGCGCTTAATTCGCTTGGGCCCTAATAATAATCCTTAGAAGAACAAGAGGGCCCTGCGCGAATTTTCGCTTGGGCCCTAAAGAAGAAGAAGAAGAAGAAGAAGAAATATAGCTGCGAGCAGCGATGGCGGGCCCAAGCCCGGTGGCACCGCCACCCCGGTGGCTTCAGGGCAACTGTGCACGGCGGGCAATAGGCACTTAAAACGGTTAAACATCAAAGGACTATGTCAAATTCACTCCACATTTACTGCACTACAAGGTGCCGCTATAGAGCCCCTCCTCCCTGCCCATTTTCAAAGGATTACATGTGCCAAGTTTTAACATTATTCTGATGAATTTTGAAGCAAATCAGGTAAAAATAAGAGGGTGATCTCAATGTATGCTGAAAGTGACACATTTTCTGCTTCCAGTTGGTGGCGCTATGACTTTGAATCACAATAGTCAAATCCATGTGATCAGCCTTGTACAACGAAGACTAAGCCAAAGTTTCATCAAAATCAATTAATGTATGCAGAAGTTATAACACTTTGTTTCCCTTTTCTTGCCATAAATTCGTTGCCTCGCCACGGCCAAACTGTTTGAGATATCCAAAATCCGTTTGCAATTAAACAACTTCAATGTGTTAGCAACAAGTTAAAAAAGCTTGGTGTAAATTGGATAAACCCTGTAGGAGTAGTAGTATAAAATTCATAGCCTGTTTTTTCAAAAAATTAACATTCAAACAAAAATAGCCGACTTCCTGTTGGTCGGAGCTAATGAATGTAAATTAGAAAATTGTCCGGCTTGATGAGATCAATATATGTACCGAGTTTGGTGACTGTAGGAAAAACTAACCCCCACTTTTGTCAAAAGGTGGCGCTACTGAGCCCCTCCACCACGCCCATTTCTATGGCTTTGTCCATGTCTACTGGTTGACAATATTGATGTGTGTGTCGAGTTTCATGCAAATTGAAGCATGTTAAGAGCCTCAAAAACACTCAAGAATATTATTACAGTTTGACCTGTCGCCATGGCAACGATATTTCAAATATCAAAAATCCTGTCATAGGTCTACATCTGCTGTGTATTGACATTACACTGATGAAGTTTGAAGCAAATCAGGTAAAAATAAGAGGGTGATCTCAAAGCATTTTAAAAGTGATACACTTCTTGCTGCCATTTGGTGGCGCTATAACTTTGACTCACAATAGTTACATCCATGTGATCAGACTACTACAACCAACACACTCCTGAAGTTTCATAAACATCAATCAATGTATGCAGAAGTTATAACACATTTCCTGTTTCCCTTTTCTCGCCATAAATTCGTTGCCTCGCCACGGCCAAACCGTTTGAGATATCCAAAATCTGTTTGCAATTAAACAACTTCAATGTGTTCGCAACAAGTTAAAAAAAGCTTGGTGTAAATTGGATAAACCCTGTAGGAGTAGTAGTATAAAATTCATAGCCTGTTTTTTCAAAAAATTAACATTCAAACCAAAATAGCTGACTTCCTGTTGGTCGGAGCTAATGAATGTAAATTAGAAAATTGTCCGGCTTGATGAGAACAATATGTGTACCGAGTTTGGTGACTGTAGGAAAAACTAACCCCCACTTTTGTCAAAAGGTGGCGCTACTGAGCCCCTCCACCATGCCCATTTCTATGGCTTTGTCCATGTCTACTGGATGACAATATTGATGTGTGTGTCGAGTTTCATGCAATTTGAAGCATGTTAAGAGCCTCAAAAACACTCAAGAATATTATTACAGTTTGACCTGTTGCCATGGCAACAATATTTCAAATATCAAAAATCCTGTCATAGGTCTACATCTGCTGTGTATTGACATTACACTGATGAAGTTTGAAGCAAATCAGGTAAAAATAAGAGGGTGATCTCAAAACATTTCAAAAAGTGATACACTTCCTGCTGCCAGTTGGTGGCGCTATAACTTTGACTCACAATAGTCACATCCATGTGATCAGACTCCTATAACGAACACACTCGTGAAGTTTCATAAAGATCAATATATGTATTAAGACGTTATAACACATTTCCTGTTTCCTTTTTCTCGCCATAAATTCGTTGCCTCGCCACGGCCAAACCGTTCGAGATATCAAAAATCCCCTGGCAATTTTTAATCATCAGTGTCTTGACTTCATGCTGACCGAGTTTGGTGGCGATCGGATTAATCGTCTAGGAGGAGTATATCAAATTCCAGAGCATGCGTTTTTCAAACAACCCTTAATAGCTGACTTCCTGTTGGCGTGGTGTTTAACTTAGAGCACGAAAGTTGTTCGGCCCGATGAGGTCTATATGTGTACTGAGTTTCATACTAATACGTGCAAGCGTGTTTAATATATGGACCAAATTTTCAGACTTTTTCAAGGGGGCGCTGTCGAGCCCCCCTGCCACGCCCGGGTACCAGCCTCTCCGGCGTCCTAATGGCCGCGGATTCCAATGTGTGTGCCAATTTTCAAGAGTTTTTGAGCATGTTAAGGCCCCCAAAAAGCCCCGGAAGACGGAAAAAAAAAAATAAAATAAAAAAAAATAATAAATATAGCTGCGAGCAGCGATGGCGGGCCCAAGCCCGGTGGCACCGCCACCCCGGTGGCTTCAGGGCAACTGTGCACAGCGGGCAATAGGCACTTAAAACGGTTAAACATCAAAGGACTATGTCAAATTCACTCCACATTTACTGCACTACAAGGTGCCGTTATAGAGCCCCTCCTCCCTGCCCATTTTCAAAGGATTACATGTGCCAAGTTTTAACATTATTCTGATGAATTTTGAAGCAAATCAGGTAAAAATAAGAGGGTGATCTCAATGTATGCTGAAAGTGACACATTTTCTGCTTCCAGTTGGTGGCGCTATGACTTTGAATCACAATAGTCAAATCCATGTGATCAGCCTTGTACAACGAAGACTAAGCCAAAGTTTCATCAAAATCAATTAATGTATGCAGAAGTTATAACACTTTGTTTCCCTTTTCTTGCCATAAATTCGTTGCCTCGCCACGGCCAAACCGTTTGAGATATCCAAAATCCGTTTGCAATTAAACAACTTCAATGTGTTAGCAACAAGTTAAAAAAAGCTTGGTGTAAATTGGATAAACCCTGTAGGAGTAGTAGTATAAAATTCATAGCCTGTTTTTTCGAAAAATTAACATTCAAACCAAAATAGCTGACTTCCTGTTGGTCGGAGCTAATGAATGTAAATTAGAAAATTGTCCGGCTTGATGAGAATAATATGTGTACCGAGTTTGGTGACTGTAGGAAAAACTAACCCCCACTTTTGTCAAAAGGTGGCGCTACTGAGCCCCTCCACCACGCCCATTTCTATGGCTTTGTCCATGTCTACTGGTTGACAATATTGATGTGTGTGTCGAGTTTCATGCAATTTGAAGCATGTTAAGAGCCTCAAAAACACTCAAGAATATTATTACAGTTTGACCTGTTGCCATGGCAACAATATTTCAAATATCAAAAATCCTGTCATAGGTCTACATCTGCTGTGTATTGACATTACACTGATGAAGTTTGAAGCAAATCAGGTAAAAATAAGAGGGTGATCTCAAAGCATTTTAAAAGTGATACACTTCTTGCTGCCATTTGGTGGCGCTATAACTTTGACTCACAATAGTTACATCCATGTGATCAGACTACTACAACCAACACACTCCTGAAGTTTCATAAACATCAATCAATGTATGCAGAAGTTATAACACATTTCCTGTTTCCCTTTTCTCGCCATAAATTCGTTGCCTCGCCACGGCCAAACCGTTTGAGATATCCAAAATCCGTTTGCAATTAAACAACTTCAATGTGTTCGCAACAAGTTAAAAAAAGCTTGGTGTAAATTGGATAAACCCTGTAGGAGTAGTAGTATAAAATTCATAGCCTGTTTTTTCAAAAAATTAACATTCAAACCAAAATAGCTGACTTCCTGTTGGTCGGAGCTAATGAATGTAAATTAGAAAATTGTCCGGCTTGATGAGAATAATATGTGTACCGAGTTTGGTGACTGTAGGAAAAACTAACCCCCACTTTTGTCAAAAGGTGGCGCTACTGAGCCCCTCCACCACGCCCATTTCTATGGCTTTGTCCATGTCTACTGGTTGACAATATTGATGTGTGTGTCGAGTTTCATGCAATTTGAAGCATGTTAAGAGCCTCAAAAACACTCAAGAATATTATTACAGTTTGACCTGTTGCCATGGCAACAATATTTCAAATATCAAAAATCCTGTCATAGGTCTACATCTGCTGTGTATTGACATTACACTGATGAAGTTTGAAGCAAATCAGGTAAAAATAAGAGGGTGATCTCAAAACATTTCAAAAAGTGATACACTTCCTGCTGCCAGTTGGTGGCGCTATAACTTTGACTCACAATAGTCACATCCATGTGATCAGACTCCTATAACGAACACACTCGTGAAGTTTCATAAAGATCAATATATGTATGCAGACGTTATAACACATTTCCTGTTTCCTTTTTCTCGCCATAAATTTGTTGCCTCGCCACGGCCAAACCGTTCGAGATATCAAAAATCCCCTGGCAATTTTTAATCACCAGTGTCTTGACTTCATGCTGACCGAGTTTGGTGGCGATCGGATTAATCGTCTAGGAGGAGTATATCAAATTCCAGAGCATGCGTTTTTCAAACAACCCTTAATAGCTGACTTCCTGTTGGTGTGGCGATTAACTTAGAGCGCGAAAGTTGTTCGGCCCGATGAGGTCTATATGTGTACCGAGTTTCATACTAATACGTGCAAGCGTGTTTAATATATGGACCAAATTTTCAGACTTTTTTCAAGGGGGCGCTGTTGAGCCCCCCTGCCACGCCCGGGTACCAGCCTCTCCGGCGTCCTAATGGCCGCGGATTCCAATGTGTGTGCCAATTTTCAAGAGTTTTTGAGCATGTTAAGGCCCCCAAAAAGCCCCGGAAGACAGAAAAAAAAAAAAAAAAGAAAAAAAAATAATAATTAAAGCTGCAAGCAGCGATGGCGGGCCCAAGCCCGGTGGCACCGCCACCCCGGTGGCTTCAGGGCAACTGTGCACAGCGGGCAATAGGCACTTAAAACGGTTAAACATCAAAGGACTATGTCAAATTCACTCCACATTTACTGCACTACAAGGTGCCGTTATAGAGCCCCTCCTCCCTGCCCATTTTCAAAGGATTACATGTGCCAAGTTTTAACATTATTCTGATGAATTTTGAAGCAAATCAGGTAAAAATAAGAGGGTGATCTCAATGTATGCTGAAAGTGACACATTTTCTGCTTCCAGTTGGTGGCGCTATGACTTTGAATCACAATAGTCAAATCCATGTGATCAGCCTTGTACAACGAAGACTAAGCCAAAGTTTCATCAAAATCAATTAATGTATGCAGAAGTTATAACACTTTGTTTCCCTTTTCTTGCCATAAATTCGTTGCCTCGCCACGGCCAAACCGTTTGAGATATCCAAAATCCGTTTGCAATTAAACAACTTCAATGTGTTCGCAACAAGTTAAAAAAAGCTTGGTGTAAATTGGATAAACCCTGTAGGAGTAGTAGTATAAAATTCATAGCCTGTTTTTTCAAAAAATTAACATTCAAACCAAAATAGCTGACTTCCTGTTGGTCGGAGCTAATGAATGTAAATTAGAAAATTGTCCGGCTTGATGAGAATAATATGTGTACCGAGTTTGGTGACTGTAGGAAAAACTAACCCAACCACTTTTGTCAAAAGGTGGCGCTACTGAGCCCCTCCACCACGCCCATTTCTATGGCTTTGTCCATGTCTACTGGTTGACAATATTGATGTGTGTGTCGAGTTTCATGCAATTTGAAGCATGTTAAGAGCCTCAAAAACACTCAAGAATATTATTACAGTTTGACCAGTTGCCATGGCAACAATATTTCAAATATCAAAAATCCTGTCATAGGTCTACATCTGCTGTGTATTGACATTACACTGATGAAGTTTGAAGCAAATCAGGTAAAAATAAGAGGGTGATCTCAAAGCATTTTAAAAGTGATACACTTCTTGCTGCCATTTGGTGGCGCTATAACTTTGACTCACAATAGTTACATCCATGTGATCAGACTACTACAACCAACACACTCCTGAAGTTTCATAAACATCAATCAATGTATGCAGAAGTTATAACACATTTCCTGTTTCCCTTTTCTCGCCATAAATTCGTTGCCTCGCCACGGCCAAACCGTTTGAGATATCCAAAATCCGTTTGCAATTAAACAACTTCAATGTGTTCGCAACAAGTTAAAAAAAGCTTGGTGTAAATTGGATAAACCCTGTAGGAGTAGTAGTATAAAATTCATAGCCTGTTTTTTCAAAAAATTAACATTCAAACCAAAATAGCTGACTTCCTGTTGGTCGGAGCTAATGAATGTAAATTAGAAAATTGTCCGGCTTGATGAGAATAATATGTGTACCGAGTTTGGTGACTGTAGGAAAAACTAACCCCCCACTTTTGTCAAAAGGTGGCGCTACTGAGCCCCTCCACCACGCCCATTTCTATGGCTTTGTCCATGTCTACTGGTTGACAATATTGATGTGTGTGTCGAGTTTCATGCAATTTGAAGCATGTTAAGAGCCTCAAAAACACTCAAGAATATTATTACAGTTTGACCTGTTGCCATGGCAACAATATTTCAAATATCAAAAATCCTGTCATAGGTCTACATCTGCTGTGTATTGACATTACACTGATGAAGTTTGAAGCAAATCAGGTAAAAATAAGAGGGTGATCTCAAAACATTTCAAAAAGTGATACACTTCCTGCTGCCAGTTGGTGGCGCTATAACTTTGACTCACAATAGTCACATCCATGTGATCAGACTCCTATAACGAACACACTCGTGAAGTTTCATAAAGATCAATATATGTATGCAGACGTTATAACACATTTCCTGTTTCCTTTTTCTCGCCATAAATTTGTTGCCTCGCCACGGCCAAACCGTTCGAGATATCAAAAATCCCCTGGCAATTTTTAATCATCAGTGTCTTGACTTCATGCTGACCGAGTTTGGTGGCGATCGGATTAATCGTCTAGGAGGAGTATATCAAATTCCAGAGCATGCGTTTTTCAAACAACCCTTAATAGCTGACTTCCTGTCGGTGTGGCGATTAACTTAGAGCGCGAAAGTTGTTCGGCCCGATGAGGTCTATATGTGTACCGAGTTTCATACTAATACGTGCAAGCGTGTTTAATATATGGACCAAATTTTCAGACTTTTTTCAAGGGGGCGCTGTTGAGCCCCCCTGCCACGCCCGGGTACCAGCCTCTCCGGCGTCCTAATGGCCGCGGATTCCAATGTGTGTGCCAATTTTCAAGAGTTTTTGAGCATGTTAAGGCCCCCAAAAAGCCCCGGAAGACGGAAAAAAAAAAAAAATAAAAATAAAAAAAAAAAATAATAATCCTTAGAAGAACAAGAGGGCCCTGCGCGAATTTTCGCTTGGGCCCTAATAATCCTTAGAAGAACAAGAGGGCCCTGCGCGCTTAATTCGCTTGGGCCCTAATAATAATCCTTAGAAGAACAAGAGGGCCCTGCGCGAATTTTCGCTTGGGCCCTAAAGAAGAAGAAGAAGAAGAAGAAGAAATATAGCTGCGAGCAGCGATGGCGGGCCCAAGCCCGGTGGCACCGCCACCCCGGTGGCTTCAGGGCAACTGTGCACGGCGGGCAATAGGCACTTAAAACGGTTAAACATCAAAGGACTATGTCAAATTCACTCCACATTTACTGCACTACAAGGTGCCGCTATAGAGCCCCTCCTCCCTGCCCATTTTCAAAGGATTACATGTGCCAAGTTTTAACATTATTCTGATGAATTTTGAAGCAAATCAGGTAAAAATAAGAGGGTGATCTCAATGTATGCTGAAAGTGACACATTTTCTGCTTCCAGTTGGTGGCGCTATGACTTTGAATCACAATAGTCAAATCCATGTGATCAGCCTTGTACAACGAAGACTAAGCCAAAGTTTCATCAAAATCAATTAATGTATGCAGAAGTTATAACACTTTGTTTCCCTTTTCTTGCCATAAATTCGTTGCCTCGCCACAGCCAAACTGTTTGAGATATCCAAAATCCGTTTGCAATTAAACAACTTCAATGTGTTAGCAACAAGTTAAAAAAAGCTTGGTGTAAATTGGATAAACCCTGTAGGAGTAGTAGTATAAAATTCATAGCCTGTTTTTTCAAAAAATTAACATTCAAACAAAAATAGCCGACTTCCTGTTGGTCGGAGCTAATGAATGTAAATTAGAAAATTGTCCGGCTTGATGAGATCAATATATGTACCGAGTTTGGTGACTGTAGGAAAAACTAACCCCCACTTTTGTCAAAAGGTGGCGCTACTGAGCCCCTCCACCACGCCCATTTCTATGGCTTTGTCCATGTCTACTGGTTGACAATATTGATGTGTGTGTCGAGTTTCATGCAAATTGAAGCATGTTAAGAGCCTCAAAAACACTCAAGAATATTATTACAGTTTGACCTGTCGCCATGGCAACGATATTTCAAATATCAAAAATCCTGTCATAGGTCTACATCTGCTGTGTATTGACATTACACTGATGAAGTTTGAAGCAAATCAGGTAAAAATAAGAGGGTGATCTCAAAGCATTTTAAAAGTGATACACTTCTTGCTGCCATTTGGTGGCGCTATAACTTTGACTCACAATAGTTACATCCATGTGATCAGACTACTACAACCAACACACTCCTGAAGTTTCATAAACATCAATCAATGTATGCAGAAGTTATAACACATTTCCTGTTTCCCTTTTCTCGCCATAAATTCGTTGCCTCGCCACGGCCAAACCGTTTGAGATATCCAAAATCCGTTTGCAATTAAACAACTTCAATGTGTTCGCAACAAGTTAAAAAAGCTTGGTGTAAATTGGATAAACCCTGTAGGAGTAGTAGTATAAAATTCATAGCCTGTTTTTTCAAAAAATTAACATTCAAACCAAAATAGCTGACTTCCTGTTGGTCGGAGCTAATGAATGTAAATTAGAAAATTGTCCGGCTTGATGAGAACAATATGTGTACCGAGTTTGGTGACTGTAGGAAAAACTAACCCCCCACTTTTGTCAAAAGGTGGCGCTACTGAGCCCCTCCACCACGCCCATTTCTATGGCTTTGTCCATGTCTACTGGATGACAATATTGATGTGTGTGTCGAGTTTCATGCAATTTGAAGCATGTTAAGAGCCTCAAAAACACTCAAGAATATTATTACAGTTTGACCTGTTGCCATGGCAACAATATTTCAAATATCAAAAATCCTGTCATAGGTCTACATCTGCTGTGTATTGACATTACACTGATGAAGTTTGAAGCAAATCAGGTAAAAATAAGAGGGTGATCTCAAAACATTTCAAAAAGTGATACACTTCCTGCTGCCAGTTGGTGGCGCTATAACTTTGACTCACAATAGTCACATCCATGTGATCAGACTCCTATAACGAACACACTCGTGAAGTTTCATAAAGATCAATATATGTATGCAGACGTTATAACACATTTCCTGTTTCCTTTTTCTCGCCATAAATTTGTTGCCTCGCCACGGCCAAACCGTTCGAGATATCAAAAATCCCCTGGCAATTTTTAATCATCAGTGTCTTGACTTCATGCTGACCGAGTTTGGTGGCGATCGGATTAATCGTCTAGGAGGAGTATATCAAATTCCAGAGCATGCGTTTTTCAAACAACCCTTAATAGCTGACTTCCTGTTGGTGTGGCGATTAACTTAGAGCGCGAAAGTTGTTCGGCCCGATGAGGTCTATATGTGTACCGAGTTTCATACTAATACGTGCAAGCGTGTTTAATATATGGACCAAATTTTCAGACTTTTTTCAAGGGGGCGCTGTTGAGCCCCCCTGCCACGCCCGGGTACCAGCCTCTCCGGCGTCCTAATGGCCGCGGATTCCAATGTGTGTGCCAATTTTCAAGAGTTTTTGAGCATGTTAAGGCCCCCAAAAAGCCCCGGAAGACGGAAAAAAAAAAAAAAAAAAAAAAAAAAAAATAATAATCCTTAGAAGAACAAGAGGGCCCTGCGCGAATTTTCGCTTGGGCCCTAATAATCCTTAGAAGAACAAGAGGGCCCTGCGCGCTTAATTCACTTGGGCCCTAATAATAATCCTTAGAAGAACAAGAGGGCCCTGCGCGAATTTTCGCTTGGGCCCTAAAGAAGAAGAAGAAGAAGAAGAAGAAATATAGCTGCGAGCAGCGATGGCGGGCCCAAGCCCGGTGGCACCGCCACCCCGGTGGCTTCAGGGCAACTGTGCACGGCGGGCAATAGGCACTTAAAACGGTTAAACATCAAAGGACTATGTCAAATTCACTCCACATTTACTGCACTACAAGGTGCCGCTATAGAGCCCCTCCTCCCTGCCCATTTTCAAAGGATTACATGTGCCAAGTTTTAACATTATTCTGATGAATTTTGAAGCAAATCAGGTAAAAATAAGAGGGTGATCTCAATGTATGCTGAAAGTGACACATTTTCTGCTTCCAGTTGGTGGCGCTATGACTTTGAATCACAATAGTCAAATCCATGTGATCAGCCTTGTACAACGAAGACTAAGCCAAAGTTTCATCAAAATCAATTAATGTATGCAGAAGTTATAACACTTTGTTTCCCTTTTCTTGCCATAAATTCGTTGCCTCGCCACGGCCAAACTGTTTGAGATATCCAAAATCCGTTTGCAATTAAACAACTTCAATGTGTTAGCAACAAGTTAAAAAAAGCTTGGTGTAAATTGGATAAACCCTGTAGGAGTAGTAGTATAAAATTCATAGCCTGTTTTTTCAAAAAATTAACATTCAAACAAAAATAGCCGACTTCCTGTTGGTCGGAGCTAATGAATGTAAATTAGAAAATTGTCCGGCTTGATGAGATCAATATATGTACCGAGTTTGGTGACTGTAGGAAAAACTAACCCCCACTTTTGTCAAAAGGTGGCGCTACTGAGCCCCTCCACCACGCCCATTTCTATGGCTTTGTCCATGTCTACTGGTTGACAATATTGATGTGTGTGTCGAGTTTCATGCAATTTGAAGCATGTTAAGAGCCTCAAAAACACTCAAGAATATTATTACAGTTTGACCTGTTGCCATGGCAACAATATTTCAAATATCAAAAATCCTGTCATAGGTCTACATCTGCTGTGTATTGACATTACACTGATGAAGTTTGAAGCAAATCAGGTAAAAATAAGAGGGTGATCTCAAAGCATTTTAAAAGTGATACACTTCTTGCTGCCATTTGGTGGCGCTATAACTTTGACTCACAATAGTTACATCCATGTGATCAGACTACTACAACCAACACACTCCTGAAGTTTCATAAACATCAATCAATGTATGCAGAAGTTATAACACATTTCCTGTTTCCCTTTTCTCGCCATAAATTCGTTGCCTCGCCACGGCCAAACCGTTTGAGATATCCAAAATCCGTTTGCAATTAAACAACTTCAATGTGTTCGCAACAAGTTAAAAAAAGCTTGGTGTAAATTGGATAAACCCTGTAGGAGTAGTAGTATAAAATTCATAGCCTGTTTTTTCAAAAAATTAACATTCAAACCAAAATAGCTGACTTCCTGTTGGTCGGAGCTAATGAATGTAAATTAGAAAATTGTCCGGCTTGATGAGAACAATATGTGTACCGAGTTTGGTGACTGTAGGAAAAACTAACCCCCACTTTTGTCAAAAGGTGGCGCTACTGAGCCCCTCCACCACGCCCATTTCTATGGCTTTGTCCATGTCTACTGGATGACAATATTGATGTGTGTGTCGAGTTTCATGCAATTTGAAGCATGTTAAGAGCCTCAAAAACACTCAAGAATATTATTACAGTTTGACCTGTTGCCATGGCAACAATATTTCAAATATCAAAAATCCTGTCATAGGTCTACATCTGCTGTGTATTGACATTACACTGATGAAGTTTGAAGCAAATCAGGTAAAAATAAGAGGGTGATCTCAAAACATTTCAAAAAGTGATACACTTCCTGCTGCCAGTTGGTGGCGCTATAACTTTGACTCACAATAGTCACATCCATGTGATCAGACTCCTATAACGAACACACTCGTGAAGTTTCATAAAGATCAATATATGTATTAAGACGTTATAACACATTTCCTGTTTCCTTTTTCTCGCCATAAATTCGTTGCCTCGCCACGGCCAAACCGTTCGAGATATCAAAAATCCCCTGGCAATTTTTAATCATCAGTGTCTTGACTTCATGCTGACCGAGTTTGGTGGCGATCGGATTAATCGTCTAGGAGGAGTATATCAAATTCCAGAGCATGCGTTTTTCAAACAACCCTTAATAGCTGACTTCCTGTTGGCGTGGTGTTTAACTTAGAGCACGAAAGTTGTTCGGCCCGATGAGGTCTATATGTGTACTGAGTTTCATACTAATACGTGCAAGCGTGTTTAATATATGGACCAAATTTTCAGACTTTTTTCAAGGGGGCGCTGTCGAGCCCCCCTGCCACGCCCGGGTACCAGCCTCTCCGGCGTCCTAATGGCCGCGGATTCCAATGTGTGTGCCAATTTTCAAGAGTTTTTGAGCATGTTAAGGCCCCCAAAAAGCCCCGGAAGACGGAAAGAAAAAAATAAATAAAAAATAAATATAGCTGCGAGCAGCGATGGCGGGCCCAAGCCCGGTGGCACCGCCACCCCGGTGGCTTCAGGGCAACTGTGCACAGCGGGCAATAGGCACTTAAAACGGTTAAACATCAAAGGACTATGTCAAATTCACTCCACATTTACTGCACTACAAGGTGCCGTTATAGAGCCCCTCCTCCCTGCCCATTTTCAAAGGATTACATGTGCCAAGTTTTAACATTATTCTGATGAATTTTGAAGCAAATCAGGTAAAAATAAGAGGGTGATCTCAATGTATGCTGAAAGTGACACATTTTCTGCTTCCAGTTGGTGGCGCTATGACTTTGAATCACAATAGTCAAATCCATGTGATCAGCCTTGTACAACGAAGACTAAGCCAAAGTTTCATCAAAATCAATTAATGTATGCAGAAGTTATAACACTTTGTTTCCCTTTTCTTGCCATAAATTCGTTGCCTCGCCACGGCCAAACCGTTTGAGATATCCAAAATCCGTTTGCAATTAAACAACTTCAATGTGTTAGCAACAAGTTAAAAAAGCTTGGTGTAAATTGGATAAACCCTGTAGGAGTAGTAGTATAAAATTCATAGCCTGTTTTTTCAAAAAATTAACATTCAAACCAAAATAGCTGACTTCCTGTTGGTCGGAGCTAATGAATGTAAATTAGAAAATTGTCCGGCTTGATGAGAATAATATGTGTACCGAGTTTGGTGACTGTAGGAAAAACTAACCCCCACTTTTGTCAAAAGGTGGCGCTACTGAGCCCCTCCACCACGCCCATTTCTATGGCTTTGTCCATGTCTACTGGTTGACAATATTGATGTGTGTGTCGAGTTTCATGCAATTTGAAGCATGTTAAGAGCCTCAAAAACACTCAAGAATATTATTACAGTTTGACCTGTTGCCATGGCAACAATATTTCAAATATCAAAAATCCTGTCATAGGTCTACATCTGCTGTGTATTGACATTACACTGATGAAGTTTGAAGCAAATCAGGTAAAAATAAGAGGGTGATCTCAAAGCATTTTAAAAGTGATACACTTCTTGCTGCCATTTGGTGGCGCTATAACTTTGACTCACAATAGTTACATCCATGTGATCAGACTACTACAACCAACACACTCCTGAAGTTTCATAAACATCAATCAATGTATGCAGAAGTTATAACACATTTCCTGTTTCCCTTTTCTCGCCATAAATTCGTTGCCTCGCCACGGCCAAACCGTTTGAGATATCCAAAATCCGTTTGCAATTAAACAACTTCAATGTGTTCGCAACAAGTTAAAAAAAGCTTGGTGTAAATTGGATAAACCCTGTAGGAGTAGTAGTATAAAATTCATAGCCTGTTTTTTCAAAAAATTAACATTCAAACCAAAATAGCTGACTTCCTGTTGGTCGGAGCTAATGAATGTAAATTAGAAAATTGTCCGGCTTGATGAGAATAATATGTGTACCGAGTTTGGTGACTGTAGGAAAAACTAACCCCCCCACTTTTGTCAAAAGGTGGCGCTACTGAGCCCCTCCACCACGCCCATTTCTATGGCTTTGTCCATGTCTACTGGTTGACAATATTGATGTGTGTGTCGAGTTTCATGCAATTTGAAGCATGTTAAGAGCCTCAAAAACACTCAAGAATATTATTACAGTTTGACCTGTTGCCATGGCAACAATATTTCAAATATCAAAAATCCTGTCATAGGTCTACATCTGCTGTGTATTGACATTACACTGATGAAGTTTGAAGCAAATCAGGTAAAAATAAGAGGGTGATCTCAAAACATTTCAAAAAGTGATACACTTCCTGCTGCCAGTTGGTGGCGCTATAACTTTGACTCACAATAGTCACATCCATGTGATCAGACTCCTATAACGAACACACTCGTGAAGTTTCATAAAGATCAATATATGTATTAAGACGTTATAACACATTTCCTGTTTCCTTTTTCTCGCCATAAATTCGTTGCCTCGCCACGGCCAAACCGTTCGAGATATCAAAAATCCCCTGGCAATTTTTAATCATCAGTGTCTTGACTTCATGCTGACCGAGTTTGGTGGCGATCGGATTAATCGTCTAGGAGGAGTATATCAAATTCCAGAGCATGCGTTTTTCAAACAACCCTTAATAGCTGACTTCCTGTTGGCGTGGCGATTAACTTAGAGCGCGAAAGTTGTTCGGCCCGATGAGGTCTATATGTGTACCGAGTTTCATACTAATACGTGCAAGCATGTTTAATATATGGACCAAATTTTCAGACTTTTTTCAAGGGGGCGCTGTCGAGCCCCCCTGCCACGCCCGGGTACCAGCCTCTCCGGCGTCCTAATGGCCGCGGATTCCAATGTGTGTGCCAATTTTCAAGAGTTTTTGAGCATGTTAAGGCCCCCAAAAAGCCCCGGAAGACGGAAAAAAAAAAAAAAAAAAAAAAAAATAATAATAAATATAGCTGCGAGCAGCGATGGCGGGCCCAAGCCCGGTGGCACCGCCACCCCGGTGGCTTCAGGGCAACTGTGCACAGCGGGCAATAGGCACTTAAAACGGTTAAACATCAAAGGACTATGTCAAATTCACTCCACATTTACTGCACTACAAGGTGCCGTTATAGAGCCCCTCCTCCCTGCCCATTTTCAAAGGATTACATGTGCCAAGTTTTAACATTATTCTGATGAATTTTGAAGCAAATCAGGTAAAAATAAGAGGGTGATCTCAATGTATGCTGAAAGTGACACATTTTCTGCTTCCAGTTGGTGGCGCTATGACTTTGAATCACAATAGTCAAATCCATGTGATCAGCCTTGTACAACGAAGACTAAGCCAAAGTTTCATCAAAATCAATTAATGTATGCAGAAGTTATAACACTTTGTTTCCCTTTTCTCGCCATAAATTCGTTGCCTCGCCACGGCCAAACCGTTTGAGATATCCAAAATCCGTTTGCAATTAAACAACTTCAATGTGTTAGCAACAAGTTAAAAAAAGCTTGGTGTAAATTGGATAAACCCTGTAGGAGTAGTAGTATAAAATTCATAGCCTGTTTTTTCAAAAAATTAACATTCAAACCAAAATAGCTGACTTCCTGTTGGTCGGAGCTAATGAATGTAAATTAGAAAATTGTCCGGCTTGATGAGAATAATATGTGTACCGAGTTTGGTGACTGTAGGAAAAACTAACCCCCCCACTTTTGTCAAAAGGTGGCGCTACTGAGCCCCTCCACCACGCCCATTTCTATGGCTTTGTCCATGTCTACTGGTTGACAATATTGATGTGTGTGTCGAGTTTCATGCAATTTGAAGCATGTTAAGAGCCTCAAAAACACTCAAGAATATTATTACAGTTTGACCTGTTGCCATGGCAACAATATTTCAAATATCAAAAATCCTGTCATAGGTCTACATCTGCTGTGTATTGACATTACACTGATGAAGTTTGAAGCAAATCAGGTAAAAATAAGAGGGTGATCTCAAAGCATTTTAAAAGTGATACACTTCTTGCTGCCATTTGGTGGCGCTATAACTTTGACTCACAATAGTTACATCCATGTGATCAGACTACTACAACCAACACACTCCTGAAGTTTCATAAACATCAATCAGTGTATGCAGAAGTTATAACACATTTCCTGTTTCCCTTTTCTCGCCATAAATTCGTTGCCTCGCCACGGCCAAACCGTTTGAGATATCCAAAATCCGTTTGCAATTAAACAACTTCAATGTGTTCGCAACAAGTTAAAAAAAGCTTGGTGTAAATTGGATAAACCCTGTAGGAGTAGTAGTATAAAATTCATAGCCTGTTTTTTCAAAAAATTAACATTCAAACCAAAATAGCTGACTTCCTGTTGGTCGGAGCTAATGAATGTAAATTAGAAAATTGTCCGGCTTGATGAGAATAATATGTGTACCGAGTTTGGTGACTGTAGGAAAAACTAACCCCCACTTTTGTCAAAAGGTGGCGCTACTGAGCCCCTCCACCACGCCCATTTCTATGGCTTTGTCCATGTCTACTGGTTGACAATATTGATGTGTGTGTCGAGTTTCATGCAATTTGAAGCATGTTAAGAGCCTCAAAAACACTCAAGAATATTATTACAGTTTGACCTGTTGCCATGGCAACAATATTTCAAATATCAAAAATCCTGTCATAGGTCTACATCTGCTGTGTATTGACATTACACTGATGAAGTTTGAAGCAAATCAGGTAAAAATAAGAGGGTGATCTCAAAACATTTCAAAAAGTGATACACTTCCTGCTGCCAGTTGGTGGCGCTATAACTTTGACTCACAATAGTCACATCCATGTGATCAGACTCCTATAACGAACACACTCGTGAAGTTTCATAAAGATCAATATATGTATTAAGACGTTATAACACATTTCCTGTTTCCTTTTTCTCGCCATAAATTCATTGCCTCGCCACGGCCAAACCGTTCGAGATATCAAAAATCCCCTGGCAATTTTTAATCATCAGTGTCTTGACTTCATGCTGACCGAGTTTGGTGGCGATCGGATTAATCGTCTAGGAGGAGTATATCAAATTCCAGAGCATGCGTTTTTCAAACAACCCTTAATAGCTGACTTCCTGTTGGCGTGGCGATTAACTTAGAGCGCGAAAGTTGTTCGGCCCGATGAGGTCTATATGTGTACCGAGTTTCATACTAATACGTGCAAGCATGTTTAATATATGGACCAAATTTTCAGACTTTTTTCAAGGGGGCGCTGTCGAGCCCCCCTGCCACGCCCGGGTACCAGCCTCTCCGGCGTCCTAATGGCCGCGGATTCCAATGTGTGTGCCAATTTTCAAGAGTTTTTGAGCATGTTAAGGCCCCCAAAAAGCCCCGGAAGACGAAAAAAAAAAAATAAATAAATAAAATAAATATAGCTGCGAGCAGCGATGGCGGGCCCAAGCCCGGTGGCACCGCCACCCCGGTGGCTTCAGGGCAACTGTGCACAGCGGGCAATAGGCACTTAAAACGGTTAAACATCAAAGGACTATGTCAAATTCACTCCACATTTACTGCACTACAAGGTGCCGTTATAGAGCCCCTCCTCCCTGCCCATTTTCAAAGGATTACATGTGCCAAGTTTTAACATTATTCTGATGAATTTTGAAGCAAATCAGGTAAAAATAAGAGGGTGATCTCAATGTATGCTGAAAGTGACACATTTTCTGCTTCCAGTTGGTGGCGCTATGACTTTGAATCACAATAGTCAAATCCATGTGATCAGCCTTGTACAACGAAGACTAAGCCAAAGTTTCATCAAAATCAATTAATGTATGCAGAAGTTATAACACTTTGTTTCCCTTTTCTCGCCATAAATTCGTTGCCTCGCCACGGCCAAACCGTTTGAGATATCCAAAATCCGTTTGCAATTAAACAACTTCAATGTGTTCGCAACAAGTTAAAAAAAGCTTGGTGTAAATTGGATAAACCCTGTAGGAGTAGTAGTATAAAATTCATAGCCTGTTTTTTCAAAAAATTAACATTCAAACCAAAATAGCTGACTTCCTGTTGGTCGGAGCTAATGAATGTAAATTAGAAAATTGTCCGGCTTGATGAGAATAATATGTGTACCGAGTTTGGTGACTGTAGGAAAAACTAACCCCCACTTTTGTCAAAAGGTGGCGCTACTGAGCCCCTCCACCACGCCCATTTCTATGGCTTTGTCCATGTCTACTGGTTGACAATATTGATGTGTGTGTCGAGTTTCATGCAATTTGAAGCATGTTAAGAGCCTCAAAAACACTCAAGAATATTATTACAGTTTGACCTGTTGCCATGGCAACAATATTTCAAATATCAAAAATCCTGTCATAGGTCTACATCTGCTGTGTATTGACATTACACTGAGGAAGTTTGAAGCAAATCAGGTAAAAATAAGAGGGTGATCTCAAAACATTTCAAAAAGTGATACACTTCCTGCTGCCAGTTGGTGGCGCTATAACTTTGACTCACAATAGTCACATCCATGTGATCAGACTCCTATAACGAACACACTCGTGAAGTTTCATAAAGATCAATATATGTATTAAGACGTTATAACACATTTCCTGTTTCCTTTTTCTCGCCATAAATTCGTTGCCTCGCCACGGCCAAACCGTTCGAGATATCAAAAATCCCCTGGCAATTTTTAATCATCAGTGTCTTGACTTCATGCTGACCGAGTTTGGTGGCGATCGGATTAATCGTCTAGGAGGAGTATATCAAATTCCAGAGCATGCGTTTTTCAAACAACCCTTAATAGCTGACTTCCTGTTGGCGTGGCGATTAACTTAGAGCGCGAAAGTTGTTCGGCCCGATGAGGTCTATATGTGTACCGAGTTTCATACTAATACGTGCAAGCATGTTTAATATATGGACCAAATTTTCAGACTTTTTTCAAGGGGGCGCTGTCGAGCCCCCCTGCCACGCCCAGGTACCAGCCTCTCCGGCGTCCTAATGGCCGCGGATTCCAATGTGTGTGCCAATTTTCAAGAGTTTTTGAGCATGTTAAGGCCCCCAAAAAGCCCCGGAAGACGGAAAAAAAAAAATAAAAAAAAATAATAAATATAGCTGCGAGCAGCGATGGCGGGCCCAAGCCCGGTGGCACCGCCACCCCGGTGGCTTCAGGGCAACTGTGCACAGCGGGCAATAGGCACTTAAAACGGTTAAACATCAAAGGACTATGTCAAATTCACTCCACATTTACTGCACTACAAGGTGCCGTTATAGAGCCCCTCCTCCCTGCCCATTTTCAAAGGATTACATGTGCCAAGTTTTAACATTATTCTGATGAATTTTGAAGCAAATCAGGTAAAAATAAGAGGGTGATCTCAATGTATGCTGAAAGTGACACATTTTCTGCTTCCAGTTGGTGGCGCTATGACTTTGAATCACAATAGTCAAATCCATGTGATCAGCCTTGTACAACGAAGACTAAGCCAAAGTTTCATCAAAATCAATTAATGTATGCAGAAGTTATAACACATTTCCTGTTTCCCTTTTCTCGCCATAAATTCGTTGCCTCGCCACGGCCAAACCGTTTGAGATATCCAAAATCCGTTTGCAATTAAACAACTTCAATGTGTTCGCAACAAGTTAAAAAAGCTTGGTGTAAATTGGATAAACCCTGTAGGAGTAGTAGTATAAAATTCATAGCCTGTTTTTTCAAAAAATTAACATTCAAACCAAAATAGCTGACTTCCTGTTGGTCGGAGCTAATGAATGTAAATTAGAAAATTGTCCGGCTTGATGAGAATAATATGTGTACCGAGTTTGGTGACTGTAGGAAAAACTAACCCCCCCACTTTTGTCAAAAGGTGGCGCTACTGAGCCCCTCCACCACGCCCATTTCTATGGCTTTGTCCATGTCTACTGGTTGACAATATTGATGTGTGTGTCGAGTTTCATGCAATTTGAAGCATGTTAAGAGCCTCAAAAACACTCAAGAATATTATTACAGTTTGACCTGTTGCCATGGCAACAATATTTCAAATATCAAAAATCCTGTGATAGGTCTACATCTGCTGTGTATTGACATTACACTGATGAAGTTTGAAGCAAATCAGGTAAAAATAAGAGGGTGATCTCAAAACATTTCAAAAAGTGATACACTTCCTGCTGCCAGTTGGTGGCGCTATAACTTTGACTCACAATAGTCACATCCATGTGATCAGACTCCTATAACGAACACACTCGTGAAGTTTCATAAAGATCAATATATGTATGCAGACGTTATAACACATTTCCTGTTTCCTTTTTCTCGCCATAAATTTGTTGCCTCGCCACGGCCAAACCGTTCGAGATATCAAAAATCCCCTGGCAATTTTTAATCATCAGTGTCTTGACTTCATGCTGACCGAGTTTGGTGGCGATCGGATTAATCGTCTAGGAGGAGTATATCAAATTCCAGAGCATGCGTTTTTCAAACAACCCTTAATAGCTGACTTCCTGTTGGTGTGGCGATTAACTTAGAGCGCGAAAGTTGTTCGGCCCGATGAGGTCTATATGTGTACCGAGTTTCATACTAATACGTGCAAGCGTGTTTAATATATGGACCAAATTTTCAGACTTTTTTCAAGGGGGCGCTGTTGAGCCCCCCTGCCACGCCCGGGTACCAGCCTCTCCGGCGTCCTAATGGCCGCGGATTCCAATGTGTGTGCCAATTTTCAAGAGTTTTTGAGCATGTTAAGGCCCCCAAAAAGCCCCGGAAGACGGAAAAAAAAAAAAAAAGAAAAAAAAATAATAATTAAAGCTGCAAGCAGCGATGGCGGGCCCAAGCCCGGTGGCACCGCCACCCCGGTGGCTTCAGGGCAACTGCACAGCGGGCAATAGGCACTTAAAACGGTTAAACATCAAAGGACTATGTCAAATTCACTCCACATTTACTGCACTACAAGGTGCCGTTATAGAGCCCCTCCTCCCTGCCCATTTTCAAAGGATTACATGTGCCAAGTTTTAACATTATTCTGATGAATTTTGAAGCAAATCAGGTAAAAATAAGAGGGTGATCTCAATGTATGCTGAAAGTGACACATTTTCTGCTTCCAGTTGGTGGCGCTATGACTTTGAATCACAATAGTCAAATCCATGTGATCAGCCTTGTACAACGAAGACTAAGCCAAAGTTTCATCAAAATCAATTAATGTATGCAGAAGTTATAACACTTTGTTTCCCTTTTCTTGCCATAAATTCGTTGCCTCGCCACGGCCAAACCGTTTGAGATATCCAAAATCCGTTTGCAATTAAACAACTTCAATGTGTTCGCAACAAGTTAAAAAAAGCTTGGTGTAAATTGGATAAACCCTGTAGGAGTAGTAGTATAAAATTCATAGCCTGTTTTTTCAAAAAATTAACATTCAAACCAAAATAGCTGACTTCCTGTTGGTCGGAGCTAATGAATGTAAATTAGAAAATTGTCCGGCTTGATGAGAATAATATGTGTACCGAGTTTGGTGACTGTAGGAAAAACTAACCCAACCACTTTTGTCAAAAGGTGGCGCTACTGAGCCCCTCCACCACGCCCATTTCTATGGCTTTGTCCATGTCTACTGGTTGACAATATTGATGTGTGTGTCGAGTTTCATGCAATTTGAAGCATGTTAAGAGCCTCAAAAACACTCAAGAATATTATTACAGTTTGACCAGTTGCCATGGCAACAATATTTCAAATATCAAAAATCCTGTCATAGGTCTACATCTGCTGTGTATTGACATTACACTGATGAAGTTTGAAGCAAATCAGGTAAAAATAAGAGGGTGATCTCAAAGCATTTTAAAAGTGATACACTTCTTGCTGCCATTTGGTGGCGCTATAACTTTGACTCACAATAGTTACATCCATGTGATCAGACTACTACAACCAACACACTCCTGAAGTTTCATAAACATCAATCAATGTATGCAGAAGTTATAACACATTTCCTGTTTCCCTTTTCTCGCCATAAATTCGTTGCCTCGCCACGGCCAAACCGTTTGAGATATCCAAAATCCGTTTGCAATTAAACAACTTCAATGTGTTCGCAACAAGTTAAAAAAGCTTGGTGTAAATTGGATAAACCCTGTAGGAGTAGTAGTATAAAATTCATAGCCTGTTTTTTCAAAAAATTAACATTCAAACCAAAATAGCTGACTTCCTGTTGGTCGGAGCTAATGAATGTAAATTAGAAAATTGTCCGGCTTGATGAGAATAATATGTGTACCGAGTTTGGTGACTGTAGGAAAAACTAACCCCCACTTTTGTCAAAAGGTGGCGCTACTGAGCCCCTCCACCACGCCCATTTCTATGGCTTTGTCCATGTCTACTGGTTGACAATATTGATGTGTGTGTCGAGTTTCATGCAATTTGAAGCATGTTAAGAGCCTCAAAAACACTCAAGAATATTATTACAGTTTGACCTGTTGCCATGGCAACAATATTTCAAATATCAAAAATCCTGTCATAGGTCTACATCTGCTGTGTATTGACATTACACTGATGAAGTTTGAAGCAAATCAGGTAAAAATAAGAGGGTGATCTCAAAACATTTCAAAAAGTGATACACTTCCTGCTGCCAGTTGGTGGCGCTATAACTTTGACTCACAATAGTCACATCCATGTGATCAGACTCCTATAACGAACACACTCGTGAAGTTTCATAAAGATCAATATATGTATGCAGACGTTATAACACATTTCCTGTTTCCTTTTTCTCGCCATAAATTTGTTGCCTCGCCACGGCCAAACCGTTCGAGATATCAAAAATCCCCTGGCAATTTTTAATCATCAGTGTCTTGACTTCATGCTGACCGAGTTTGGTGGCGATCGGATTAATCGTCTAGGAGGAGTATATCAAATTCCAGAGCATGCGTTTTTCAAACAACCCTTAATAGCTGACTTCCTGTCGGTGTGGCGATTAACTTAGAGCGCGAAAGTTGTTCGGCCCGATGAGGTCTATATGTGTACCGAGTTTCATACTAATACGTGCAAGCGTGTTTAATATATGGACCAAATTTTCAGACTTTTTTCAAGGGGGCGCTGTTGAGCCCCCCTGCCACGCCCGGGTACCAGCCTCTCCGGCGTCCTAATGGCCGCGGATTCCAATGTGTGTGCCAATTTTCAAGAGTTTTTGAGCATGTTAAGGCCCCCAAAAAGCCCCGGAAGACGGAAAAAAAAATAAAAATAAAAATAAAAAAAAAAATAATAATCCTTAGAAGAACAAGAGGGCCCTGCGCGAATTTTCGCTTGGGCCCTAATAATCCTTAGAAGAACAAGAGGGCCCTGCGCGCTTAATTCGCTTGGGCCCTAATAATAATCCTTAGAAGAACAAGAGGGCCCTGCGCGAATTTTCGCTTGGGCCCTAAAGAAGAAGAAGAAGAAGAAGAAGAAATATAGCTGCGAGCAGCGATGGCGGGCCCAAGCCCGGTGGCACCGCCACCCCGGTGGCTTCAGGGCAACTGTGCACGGCGGGCAATAGGCACTTAAAACGGTTAAACATCAAAGGACTATGTCAAATTCACTCCACATTTACTGCACTACAAGGTGCCGCTATAGAGCCCCTCCTCCCTGCCCATTTTCAAAGGATTACATGTGCCAAGTTTTAACATTATTCTGATGAATTTTGAAGCAAATCAGGTAAAAATAAGAGGGTGATCTCAATGTATGCTGAAAGTGACACATTTTCTGCTTCCAGTTGGTGGCGCTATGACTTTGAATCACAATAGTCAAATCCATGTGATCAGCCTTGTACAACGAAGACTAAGCCAAAGTTTCATCAAAATCAATTAATGTATGCAGAAGTTATAACACTTTGTTTCCCTTTTCTTGCCATAAATTCGTTGCCTCGCCACAGCCAAACTGTTTGAGATATCCAAAATCCGTTTGCAATTAAACAACTTCAATGTGTTAGCAACAAGTTAAAAAAGCTTGGTGTAAATTGGATAAACCCTGTAGGAGTAGTAGTATAAAATTCATAGCCTGTTTTTTCAAAAAATTAACATTCAAACAAAAATAGCCGACTTCCTGTTGGTCGGAGCTAATGAATGTAAATTAGAAAATTGTCCGGCTTGATGAGATCAATATATGTACCGAGTTTGGTGACTGTAGGAAAAACTAACCCCCCCACTTTTGTCAAAAGGTGGCGCTACTGAGCCCCTCCACCACGCCCATTTCTATGGCTTTGTCCATGTCTACTGGTTGACAATATTGATGTGTGTGTCGAGTTTCATGCAAATTGAAGCATGTTAAGAGCCTCAAAAACACTCAAGAATATTATTACAGTTTGACCTGTCGCCATGGCAACGATATTTCAAATATCAAAAATCCTGTCATAGGTCTACATCTGCTGTGTATTGACATTACACTGATGAAGTTTGAAGCAAATCAGGTAAAAATAAGAGGGTGATCTCAAAGCATTTTAAAAGTGATACACTTCTTGCTGCCATTTGGTGGCGCTATAACTTTGACTCACAATAGTTACATCCATGTGATCAGACTACTACAACCAACACACTCCTGAAGTTTCATAAACATCAATCAATGTATGCAGAAGTTATAACACATTTCCTGTTTCCCTTTTCTCGCCATAAATTCGTTGCCTCGCCACGGCCAAACCGTTTGAGATATCCAAAATCTGTTTGCAATTAAACAACTTCAATGTGTTCGCAACAAGTTAAAAAAGCTTGGTGTAAATTGGATAAACCCTGTAGGAGTAGTAGTATAAAATTCATAGCCTGTTTTTTCAAAAAATTAACATTCAAACCAAAATAGCTGACTTCCTGTTGGTCGGAGCTAATGAATGTAAATTAGAAAATTGTCCGGCTTGATGAGAACAATATGTGTACCGAGTTTGGTGACTGTAGGAAAAACTAACCCCCCCACTTTTGTCAAAAGGTGGCGCTACTGAGCCCCTCCACCATGCCCATTTCTATGGCTTTGTCCATGTCTACTGGATGACAATATTGATGTGTGTGTCGAGTTTCATGCAATTTGAAGCATGTTAAGAGCCTCAAAAACACTCAAGAATATTATTACAGTTTGACCTGTTGCCATGGCAACAATATTTCAAATATCAAAAATCCTGTCATAGGTCTACATCTGCTGTGTATTGACATTACACTGATGAAGTTTGAAGCAAATCAGGTAAAAATAAGAGGGTGATCTCAAAACATTTCAAAAAGTGATACACTTCCTGCTGCCAGTTGGTGGCGCTATAACTTTGACTCACAATAGTCACATCCATGTGATCAGACTCCTATAACGAACACACTCGTGAAGTTTCATAAAGATCAATATATGTATGCAGACGTTATAACACATTTCCTGTTTCCTTTTTCTCGCCATAAATTTGTTGCCTCGCCACGGCCAAACCGTTCGAGATATCAAAAATCCCCTGGCAATTTTTAATCATCAGTGTCTTGACTTCATGCTGACCGAGTTTGGTGGCGATCGGATTAATCGTCTAGGAGGAGTATATCAAATTCCAGAGCATGCGTTTTTCAAACAACCCTTAATAGCTGACTTCCTGTTGGTGTGGCGATTAACTTAGAGCGCGAAAGTTGTTCGGCCCGATGAGGTCTATATGTGTACCGAGTTTCATACTAATACGTGCAAGCGTGTTTAATATATGGACCAAATTTTCAGACTTTTTTCAAGGGGGCGCTGTTGAGCCCCCCTGCCACGCCCGGGTACCAGCCTCTCCGGCGTCCTAATGGCCGCGGATTCCAATGTGTGTGCCAATTTTCAAGAGTTTTTGAGCATGTTAAGGCCCCCAAAAAGCCCCGGAAGACGGAAAAAAAAAAAAATAAATAAATAAAAAAAAAAATAATAATCCTTAGAAGAACAAGAGGGCCCTGCGCGAATTTTCGCTTGGGCCCTAATAATCCTTAGAAGAACAAGAGGGCCCTGCGCGCTTAATTCGCTTGGGCCCTAATAATAATCCTTAGAAGAACAAGAGGGCCCTGCGCGAATTTTCGCTTGGGCCCTAAAGAAGAAGAAGAAGAAGAAGAAGAAATATAGCTGCGAGCAGCGATGGCGGGCCCAAGCCCGGTGGCACCGCCACCCCGGTGGCTTCAGGGCAACTGTGCACGGCGGGCAATAGGCACTTAAAACGGTTAAACATCAAAGGACTATGTCAAATTCACTCCACATTTACTGCACTACAAGGTGCCGCTATAGAGCCCCTCCTCCCTGCCCATTTTCAAAGGATTACATGTGCCAAGTTTTAACATTATTCTGATGAATTTTGAAGCAAATCAGGTAAAAATAAGAGGGTGATCTCAATGTATGCTGAAAGTGACACATTTTCTGCTTCCAGTTGGTGGCGCTATGACTTTGAATCACAATAGTCAAATCCATGTGATCAGCCTTGTACAACGAAGACTAAGCCAAAGTTTCATCAAAATCAATTAATGTATGCAGAAGTTATAACACTTTGTTTCCCTTTTCTTGCCATAAATTCGTTGCCTCGCCACGGCCAAACTGTTTGAGATATCCAAAATCCGTTTGCAATTAAACAACTTCAATGTGTTAGCAACAAGTTAAAAAAAGCTTGGTGTAAATTGGATAAACCCTGTAGGAGTAGTAGTATAAAATTCATAGCCTGTTTTTTCAAAAAATTAACATTCAAACAAAAATAGCCGACTTCCTGTTGGTCGGAGCTAATGAATGTAAATTAGAAAATTGTCCGGCTTGATGAGATCAATATATGTACCGAGTTTGGTGACTGTAGGAAAAACTAACCCCCCACTTTTGTCAAAAGGTGGCGCTACTGAGCCCCTCCACCACGCCCATTTCTATGGCTTTGTCCATGTCTACTGGTTGACAATATTGATGTGTGTGTCGAGTTTCATGCAAATTGAAGCATGTTAAGAGCCTCAAAAACACTCAAGAATATTATTACAGTTTGACCTGTCGCCATGGCAACGATATTTCAAATATCAAAAATCCTGTCATAGGTCTACATCTGCTGTGTATTGACATTACACTGATGAAGTTTGAAGCAAATCAGGTAAAAATAAGAGGGTGATCTCAAAGCATTTTAAAAGTGATACACTTCTTGCTGCCATTTGGTGGCGCTATAACTTTGACTCACAATAGTTACATCCATGTGATCAGACTACTACAACCAACACACTCCTGAAGTTTCATAAACATCAATCAATGTATGCAGAAGTTATAACACATTTCCTGTTTCCCTTTTCTCGCCATAAATTCGTTGCCTCGCCACGGCCAAACCGTTTGAGATATCCAAAATCTGTTTGCAATTAAACAACTTCAATGTGTTCGCAACAATTTAATAAAAGCTTGGTGTAAATTGGATAAACCCTGTAGGAGTAGTAGTATAAAATTCATAGCCTGTTTTTTCAAAAAATTAACATTCAAACCAAAATAGCTGACTTCCTGTTGGTCGGAGCTAATGAATGTAAATTAGAAAATTGTCCGGCTTGATGAGAACAATATGTGTACCGAGTTTGGTGACTGTAGGAAAAACTAACCCCCCACTTTTGTCAAAAGGTGGCGCTACTGAGCCCCTCCACCACGCCCATTTCTATGGCTTTGTCCATGTCTACTGGATGACAATATTGATGTGTGTGTCGAGTTTCATGCAATTTGAAGCATGTTAAGAGCCTCAAAAACACTCAAGAATATTATTACAGTTTGACCTGTTGCCATGGCAACAATATTTCAAATATCAAAAATCCTGTCATAGGTCTACATCTGCTGTGTATTGACATTACACTGATGAAGTTTGAAGCAAATCAGGTAAAAATAAGAGGGTGATCTCAAAACATTTCAAAAAGTGATACACTTCCTGCTGCCAGTTGGTGGCGCTATAACTTTGACTCACAATAGTCACATCCATGTGATCAGACTCCTATAACGAACACACTCGTGAAGTTTCATAAAGATCAATATATGTATTAAGACGTTATAACACATTTCCTGTTTCCTTTTTCTCGCCATAAATTCGTTGCCTCGCCACGGCCAAACCGTTCGAGATATCAAAAATCCCCTGGCAATTTTTAATCATCAGTGTCTTGACTTCATGCTGACCGAGTTTGGTGGCGATCGGATTAATCGTCTAGGAGGAGTATATCAAATTCCAGAGCATGCGTTTTTCAAACAACCCTTAATAGCTGACTTCCTGTTGGCGTGGTGTTTAACTTAGAGCACGAAAGTTGTTCGGCCCGATGAGGTCTATATGTGTACTGAGTTTCATACTAATACGTGCAAGCGTGTTTAATATATGGACCAAATTTTCAGACTTTTTTCAAGGGGGCGCTGTCGAGCCCCCCTGCCACGGCCGGGTATCAGCCTCTCCGGCGTCCTAATGGCCGCGGATTCCAATGTGTGTGCCAATTTTCAAGAGTTTTTGAGCATGTTAAGGCCCCCAAAAAGCCCCGGAAGACGGAAAGAAAAAAAAAATAAATAAATAAATAAAAAATAAATATAGCTGCGAGTAGCGATGGCGGGCCCAAGCCCGGTGGCACCGCCACCCCGGTGGCTTCAGGGCAACTGTGCACAGCGGGCAATAGGCACTTAAAACGGTTAAACATCAAAGGACTATGTCAAATTCACTCCACATTTACTGCACTACAAGGTGCCGCTATAGAGCCCCTCCTCCCTGCCCATTTTCAAAGGATTACATGTGCCAAGTTTTAACATTATTCTGATGAATTTTGAAGCAAATCAGGTAAAAATAAGAGGGTGATCTCAATGTATGCTGAAAGTGACACATTTTCTGCTTCCAGTTGGTGGCGCTATGACTTTGAATCACAATAGTCAAATCCATGTGATCAGCCTTGTACAACGAAGACTAAGCCAAAGTTTCATCAAAATCAATTAATGTATGCAGAAGTTATAACACTTTGTTTCCCTTTTCTTGCCATAAATTTGTTGCCTCGCCACGGCCAAACCGTTTGAGATATCCAAAATCCGTTTGCAATTAAACAACTTCAATGTGTTAGCAACAAGTTAAAAAAGCTTGGTGTAAATTGGATAAACCCTGTAGGAGTAGTAGTATAAAATTCATAGCCTGTTTTTTCAAAAAATTAACATTCAAACCAAAATAGCTGACTTCCTGTTGGTCGGAGCTAATGAATGTAAATTAGAAAATTGTCCGGCTTGATGAGAATAATATGTGTACCGAGTTTGGTGACTGTAGGAAAAACTAACCCCCCACTTTTGTCAAAAGGTGGCGCTACTGAGCCCCTCCACCACGCCCATTTCTATGGCTTTGTCCATGTCTACTGGTTGACAATATTGATGTGTGTGTCGAGTTTCATGCAATTTGAAGCATGTTAAGAGCCTCAAAAACACTCAAGAATATTATTACAGTTTGACCTGTTGCCATGGCAACAATATTTCAAATATCAAAAATCCTGTCATAGGTCTACATCTGCTGTGTATTGACATTACACTGATGAAGTTTGAAGCAAATCAGGTAAAAATAAGAGGGTGATCTCAAAGCATTTTAAAAGTGATACACTTCTTGCTGCCATTTGGTGGCGCTATAACTTTGACTCACAATAGTTACATCCATGTGATCAGACTACTACAACCAACACACTCCTGAAGTTTCATAAACATCAATCAATGTATGCAGAAGTTATAACACATTTCCTGTTTCCCTTTTCTCGCCATAAATTCGTTGCCTCGCCACGGCCAAACCGTTTGAGATATCCAAAATCCGTTTGCAATTAAACAACTTCAATGTGTTCGCAACAAGTTAAAAAAAGCTTGGTGTAAATTGGATAAACCCTGTAGGAGTAGTAGTATAAAATTCATAGCCTGTTTTTTCAAAAAATTAACATTCAAACCAAAATAGCTGACTTCCTGTTGGTCGGAGCTAATGAATGTAAATTAGAAAATTGTCCGGCTTGATGAGAATAATATGTGTACCGAGTTTGGTAACTGTAGGAAAAACTAACCCCCCCACTTTTGTCAAAAGGTGGCGCTACTGAGCCCCTCCACCACGCCCATTTCTATGGCTTTGTCCATGTCTACTGGTTGACAATATTGATGTGTGTGTCGAGTTTCATGCAATTTGAAGCATGTTAAGAGCCTCAAAAACACTCAAGAATATTATTACAGTTTGACCTGTTGCCATGGCAACAATATTTCAAATATCAAAAATCCTGTCATAGGTCTACATCTGCTGTGTATTGACATTACACTGATGAAGTTTGAAGCAAATCAGGTAAAAATAAGAGGGTGATCTCAAAACATTTCAAAAAGTGATACACTTCCTGCTGCCAGTTGGTGGCGCTATAACTTTGACTCACAATAGTCACATCCATGTGATCAGACTCCTATAACGAACACACTCGTGAAGTTTCATAAAGATCAATATATGTATTAAGACGTTATAACACATTTCCTGTTTCCTTTTTCTCGCCATAAATTCGTTGCCTCGCCACGGCCAAACCGTTCGAGATATCAAAAATCCCCTGGCAATTTTTATTCATCAGTGTCTTGACTTCATGCTGACCGAGTTTGGTGGCGATCGGATTAATCGTCTAGGAGGAGTATATCAAATTCCAGAGCATGCGTTTTTCAAACAACCCTTAATAGCTGACTTCCTGTTGGCGTGGCGATTAACTTAGAGCGCGAAAGTTGTTCGGCCCGATGAGGTCTATATGTGTACCGAGTTTCATACTAATACGTGCAAGCATGTTTAATATATGGACCAAATTTTCAGACTTTTTTCAAGGGGGCGCTGTCGAGCCCCCCTGCCACGCCCGGGTACCAGCCTCTCCGGCGTCCTAATGGCCGCGGATTCCAATGTGTGTGCCAATTTTCAAGAGTTTTTGAGCATGTTAAGGCCCCCAAAAAGCCCCGGAAGACGAAAAAAAAAAAAATAAAAAATAATAATAATAATAAATATAGCTGCGAGCAGCGATGGCGGGCCCAAGCCCGGTGGCACCGCCACCCCGGTGGCTTCAGGGCAACTGTGCACAGCGGGCAATAGGCACTTAAAACGGTTAAACATCAAAGGACTATGTCAAATTCACTCCACATTTACTGCACTACAAGGTGCCGTTATAGAGCCCCTCCTCCCTGCCCATTTTCAAAGGATTACATGTGCCAAGTTTTAACATTATTCTGATGAATTTTGAAGCAAATCAGGTAAAAATAAGAGGTTGATCTCAATGTATGCTGAAAGTGACACATTTTCTGCTTCCAGTTGGTGGCGCTATGACTTTGAATCACAATAGTCAAATCCATGTGATCAGCCTTGTACAACGAAGACTAAGCCAAAGTTTCATCAAAATCAATTAATGTATGCAGAAGTTATAACACTTTGTTTCCCTTTTCTTGCCATAAATTCGTTGCCTCGCCACGGCCAAACCGTTTGAGATATCCAAAATCCGTTTGCAATTAAACAACTTCAATGTGTTAGCAACAAGTTAAAAAAAGCTTGGTGTAAATTGGATAAACCCTGTAGGAGTAGTAGTATAAAATTCATAGCCTGTTTTTTCGAAAAATTAACATTCAAACCAAAATAGCTGACTTCCTGTTGGTCGGAGCTAATGAATGTAAATTAGAAAATTGTCCGGCTTGATGAGAATAATATGTGTACCGAGTTTGGTGACTGTAGGAAAAACTAACCCCCCACTTTTGTCAAAAGGTGGCGCTACTGAGCCCCTCCACCACGCCCATTTCTATGGCTTTGTCCATGTCTACTGGTTGACAATATTGATGTGTGTGTCGAGTTTCATGCAATTTGAAGCATGTTAAGAGCCTCAAAAACACTCAAGAATATTATTACAGTTTGACCTGTTGCCATGGCAACAATATTTCAAATATCAAAAATCCTGTCATAGGTCTACATCTGCTGTGTATTGACATTACACTGATGAAGTTTGAAGCAAATCAGGTAAAAATAAGAGGGTGATCTCAAAGCATTTTAAAAGTGATACACTTCTTGCTGCCATTTGGTGGCGCTATAACTTTGACTCACAATAGTTACATCCATGTGATCAGACTACTACAACCAACACACTCCTGAAGTTTCATAAACATCAATCAATGTATGCAGAAGTTATAACACATTTCCTGTTTCCCTTTTCTCGCCATAAATTCGTTGCCTCGCCACGGCCAAACCGTTTGAGATATCCAAAATCCTTTTGCAATTAAACAACTTCAATGTGTTCGCAACAAGTTAAAAAAGCTTGGTGTAAATTGGATAAACCCTGTAGGAGTAGTAGTATAAAATTCATAGCCTGTTTTTTCAAAAAATTAACATTCAAACCAAAATAGCTGACTTCCTGTTGGTCGGAGCTAATGAATGTAAATTAGAAAATTGTCCGGCTTGATGAGAATAATATGTGTACCGAGTTTGGTGACTGTAGGAAAAACTAACCCCCACTTTTGTCAAAAGGTGGCGCTACTGAGCCCCTCCACCACGCCCATTTCTATGGCTTTGTCCATGTCTACTGGTTGACAATATTGATGTGTGTGTCGAGTTTCATGCAATTTGAAGCATGTTAAGAGCCTCAAAAACACTCAAGAATATTATTACAGTTTGACCTGTTGCCATGGCAACAATATTTCAAATATCAAAAATCCTGTCATAGGTCTACATCTGCTGTGTATTGATATTACACTGATGAAGTTTGAAGCAAATCAGGTAAAAATAAGAGGGTGATCTCAAAACATTTCAAAAAGTGATACACTTCCTGCTGCCAGTTGGTGGCGCTATAACTTTGACTCACAATAGTCACATCCATGTGATCAGACTCCTATAACGAACACACTCGTGAAGTTTCATAAAGATCAATATATGTATTAAGACGTTATAAGACATTTCCTGTTTCCTTTTTCTCGCCATAAATTCGTTGCCTCGCCACGGCCAAACCGTTCGAGATATCAAAAATCCCCTGGCAATTTTTAATCATCAGTGTCTTGACTTCATGCTGACCGAGTTTGGTGGCGATCGGATTAATCGTCTAGGAGGAGTATATCAAATTCCAGAGCATGCGTTTTTCAAACAACCCTTAATAGCTGACTTCCTGTTGGCGTGGCGATTAACTTAGAGCGCGAAAGTTGTTCGGCCCGATGAGGTCTATATGTGTACCGAGTTTCATACTAATACGTGCAAGCATGTTTAATATATGGACCAAATTTTCAGACTTTTTTCAAGGGGGCGCTGTCGAGCCCCCCTGCCACGCCCGGGTACCAGCCTCTCCGGCGTCCTAATGGCCGCGGATTCCAATGTGTGTGCCAATTTTCAAGAGTTTTTGAGCATGTTAAGGCCCCCAAAAAGCCCCGGAAGACGGAAAAAAAAAAAAAAAAAAAATAATAATAATAATAAATATAGCTGCGAGCAGCGATGGCGGGCCCAAGCCCGGTGGCACCGCCACCCCGGTGGCTTCAGGGCAACTGTGCACAGCGGGCAATAGGCACTTAAAACGGTTAAACATCAAAGGACTATGTCAAATTCACTCCACATTTACTGCACTACAAGGTGCCGTTATAGAGCCCCTCCTCCCTGCCCATTTTCAAAGGATTACATGTGCCAAGTTTTAACATTATTCTGATGAATTTTGAAGCAAATCAGGTAAAAATAAGAGGGTGATCTCAATGTATGCTGAAAGTGACACATTTTCTGCTTCCAGTTGGTGGCGCTATGACTTTGAATCACAATAGTCAAATCCATGTGATCAGCCTTGTACAACGAAGACTAAGCCAAAGTTTCATCAAAATCAATTAATGTATGCAGAAGTTATAACACTTTGTTTCCCTTTTCTTGCCATAAATTCGTTGCCTCGCCACGGCCAAACCGTTTGAGATATCCAAAATCCGTTTGCAATTAAACAACTTCAATGTGTTCGCAACAAGTTAAAAAAAGCTTGGTGTAAATTGGATAAACCCTGTAGGAGTAGTAGTATAAAATTCATAGCCTGTTTTTTCAAAAAATTAACATTCAAACCAAAATAGCTGACTTCCTGTTGGTCGGAGCTAATGAATGTAAATTAGAAAATTGTCCGGCTTGATGAGAATAATATGTGTACCGAGTTTGGTGACTGTAGGAAAAACTAACCCAACCACTTTTGTCAAAAGGTGGCGCTACTGAGCCCCTCCACCACGCCCATTTCTATGGCTTTGTCCATGTCTACTGGTTGACAATATTGATGTGTGTGTCGAGTTTCATGCAATTTGAAGCATGTTAAGAGCCTCAAAAACACTCAAGAATATTATTACAGTTTGACCAGTTGCCATGGCAACAATATTTCAAATATCAAAAATCCTGTCATAGGTCTACATCTGCTGTGTATTGACATTACACTGATGAAGTTTGAAGCAAATCAGGTAAAAATAAGAGGGTGATCTCAAAGCATTTTAAAAGTGATACACTTCTTGCTGCCATTTGGTGGCGCTATAACTTTGACTCACAATAGTTACATCCATGTGATCAGACTACTACAACCAACACACTCCTGAAGTTTCATAAACATCAATCAATGTATGCAGAAGTTATAACACATTTCCTGTTTCCCTTTTCTCGCCATAAATTCGTTGCCTCGCCACGGCCAAACCGTTTGAGATATCCAAAATCCGTTTGCAATTAAACAACTTCAATGTGTTCGCAACAAGTTAAAAAAGCTTGGTGTAAATTGGATAAACCCTGTAGGAGTAGTAGTATAAAATTCATAGCCTGTTTTTTCAAAAAATTAACATTCAAACCAAAATAGCTGACTTCCTGTTGGTCGGAGCTAATGAATGTAAATTAGAAAATTGTCCGGCTTGATGAGAATAATATGTGTACCGAGTTTGGTGACTGTAGGAAAAACTAACCCCCACTTTTGTCAAAAGGTGGCGCTACTGAGCCCCTCCACCACGCCCATTTCTATGGCTTTGTCCATGTCTACTGGTTGACAATATTGATGTGTGTGTCGAGTTTCATGCAATTTGAAGCATGTTAAGAGCCTCAAAAACACTCAAGAATATTATTACAGTTTGACCTGTTGCCATGGCAACAATATTTCAAATATCAAAAATCCTGTCATAGGTCTACATCTGCTGTGTATTGACATTACACTGATGAAGTTTGAAGCAAATCAGGTAAAAATAAGAGGGTGATCTCAAAACATTTCAAAAAGTGATACACTTCCTGCTGCCAGTTGGTGGCGCTATAACTTTGACTCACAATAGTCACATCCATGTGATCAGACTCCTATAACGAACACACTCGTGAAGTTTCATAAAGATCAATATATGTATGCAGACGTTATAACACATTTCCTGTTTCCTTTTTCTCGCCATAAATTTGTTGCCTCGCCACGGCCAAACCGTTCGAGATATCAAAAATCCCCTGGCAATTTTTAATCATCAGTGTCTTGACTTCATGCTGACCGAGTTTGGTGGCGATCGGATTAATCGTCTAGGAGGAGTATATCAAATTCCAGAGCATGCGTTTTTCAAACAACCCTTAATAGCTGACTTCCTGTCGGTGTGGCGATTAACTTAGAGCGCGAAAGTTGTTCGGCCCGATGAGGTCTATATGTGTACCGAGTTTCATACTAATACGTGCAAGCGTGTTTAATATATGGACCAAATTTTCAGACTTTTTTCAAGGGGGCGCTGTTGAGCCCCCCTGCCACGCCCGGGTACCAGCCTCTCCGGCGTCCTAATGGCCGCGGATTCCAATGTGTGTGCCAATTTTCAAGAGTTTTTGAGCATGTTAAGGCCCCCAAAAAGCCCCGGAAGACGGAAAAAAAAAAAAAAATAAAAATAAAAAAAATAATAATAATCCTTAGAAGAACAAGAGGGCCCTGCGCGAATTTTCGCTTGGGCCCTAATAATCCTTAGAAGAACAAGAGGGCCCTGCGCGCTTAATTCGCTTGGGCCCTAATAATAATCCTTAGAAGAACAAGAGGGCCCTGCGCGAATTTTCGCTTGGGCCCTAAAGAAGAAGAAGAAGAAGAAGAAGAAATATAGCTGCGAGCAGCGATGGCGGGCCCAAGCCCGGTGGCACCGCCACCCCGGTGGCTTCAGGGCAACTGTGCACGGCGGGCAATAGGCACTTAAAACGGTTAAACATCAAAGGACTATGTCAAATTCACTCCACATTTACTGCACTACAAGGTGCCGCTATAGAGCCCCTCCTCCCTGCCCATTTTCAAAGGATTACATGTGCCAAGTTTTAACATTATTCTGATGAATTTTGAAGCAAATCAGGTAAAAATAAGAGGGTGATCTCAATGTATGCTGAAAGTGACACATTTTCTGCTTCCAGTTGGTGGCGCTATGACTTTGAATCACAATAGTCAAATCCATGTGATCAGCCTTGTACAACGAAGACTAAGCCAAAGTTTCATCAAAATCAATTAATGTATGCAGAAGTTATAACACTTTGTTTCCCTTTTCTTGCCATAAATTCGTTGCCTCGCCACAGCCAAACTGTTTGAGATATCCAAAATCCGTTTGCAATTAAACAACTTCAATGTGTTAGCAACAAGTTAAAAAAAGCTTGGTGTAAATTGGATAAACCCTGTAGGAGTAGTAGTATAAAATTCATAGCCTGTTTTTTCAAAAAATTAACATTCAAACAAAAATAGCCGACTTCCTGTTGGTCGGAGCTAATGAATGTAAATTAGAAAATTGTCCGGCTTGATGAGATCAATATATGTACCGAGTTTGGTGACTGTAGGAAAAACTAACCCCCCACTTTTGTCAAAAGGTGGCGCTACTGAGCCCCTCCACCACGCCCATTTCTATGGCTTTGTCCATGTCTACTGGTTGACAATATTGATGTGTGTGTCGAGTTTCATGCAAATTGAAGCATGTTAAGAGCCTCAAAAACACTCAAGAATATTATTACAGTTTGACCTGTCGCCATGGCAACGATATTTCAAATATCAAAAATCCTGTCATAGGTCTACATCTGCTGTGTATTGACATTACACTGATGAAGTTTGAAGCAAATCAGGTAAAAATAAGAGGGTGATCTCAAAGCATTTTAAAAGTGATACACTTCTTGCTGCCATTTGGTGGCGCTATAACTTTGACTCACAATAGTTACATCCATGTGATCAGACTACTACAACCAACACACTCCTGAAGTTTCATAAACATCAATCAATGTATGCAGAAGTTATAACACATTTCCTGTTTCCCTTTTCTCGCCATAAATTCGTTGCCTCGCCACGGCCAAACCGTTTGAGATATCCAAAATCTGTTTGCAATTAAACAACTTCAATGTGTTCGCAACAAGTTAAAAAAAGCTTGGTGTAAATTGGATAAACCCTGTAGGAGTAGTAGTATAAAATTCATAGCCTGTTTTTTCAAAAAATTAACATTCAAACCAAAATAGCTGACTTCCTGTTGGTCGGAGCTAATGAATGTAAATTAGAAAATTGTCCGGCTTGATGAGAACAATATGTGTACCGAGTTTGGTGACTGTAGGAAAAACTAACCCCCACTTTTGTCAAAAGGTGGCGCTACTGAGCCCCTCCACCATGCCCATTTCTATGGCTTTGTCCATGTCTACTGGATGACAATATTGATGTGTGTGTCGAGTTTCATGCAATTTGAAGCATGTTAAGAGCCTCAAAAACACTCAAGAATATTATTACAGTTTGACCTGTTGCCATGGCAACAATATTTCAAATATCAAAAATCCTGTCATAGGTCTACATCTGCTGTGTATTGACATTACACTGATGAAGTTTGAAGCAAATCAGGTAAAAATAAGAGGGTGATCTCAAAACATTTCAAAAAGTGATACACTTCCTGCTGCCAGTTGGTGGCGCTATAACTTTGACTCACAATAGTCACATCCATGTGATCAGACTCCTATAACGAACACACTCGTGAAGTTTCATAAAGATCAATATATGTATGCAGACGTTATAACACATTTCCTGTTTCCTTTTTCTCGCCATAAATTTGTTGCCTCGCCACGGCCAAACCGTTCGAGATATCAAAAATCCCCTGGCAATTTTTAATCATCAGTGTCTTGACTTCATGCTGACCGAGTTTGGTGGCGATCGGATTAATCGTCTAGGAGGAGTATATCAAATTCCAGAGCATGCGTTTTTCAAACAACCCTTAATAGCTGACTTCCTGTTGGTGTGGCGATTAACTTAGAGCGCGAAAGTTGTTCGGCCCGATGAGGTCTATATGTGTACCGAGTTTCATACTAATACGTGCAAGCGTGTTTAATATATGGACCAAATTTTCAGACTTTTTTCAAGGGGGCGCTGTTGAGCCCCCCTGCCACGCCCGGGTACCAGCCTCTCCGGCGTCCTAATGGCCGCGGATTCCAATGTGTGTGCCAATTTTCAAGAGTTTTTGAGCATGTTAAGGCCCCCAAAAAGCCCCGGAAGACGGAAAAAAAAAAAAAATAAAAAAAATAAAAAATAATAATCCTTAGAAGAACAAGAGGGCCCTGCGCGAATTTTCGCTTGGGCCCTAATAATCCTTAGAAGAACAAGAGGGCCCTGCGCGCTTAATTCGCTTGGGCCCTAATAATAATCCTTAGAAGAACAAGAGGGCCCTGCGCGAATTTTCGCTTGGGCCCTAAAGAAGAAGAAGAAGAAGAAGAAGAAATATAGCTGCGAGCAGCGATGGCGGGCCCAAGCCCGGTGGCACCGCCACCCCGGTGGCTTCAGGGCAACTGTGCACGGCGGGCAATAGGCACTTAAAACGGTTAAACATCAAAGGACTATGTCAAATTCACTCCACATTTACTGCACTACAAGGTGCCGCTATAGAGCCCCTCCTCCCTGCCCATTTTCAAAGGATTACATGTGCCAAGTTTTAACATTATTCTGATGAATTTTGAAGCAAATCAGGTAAAAATAAGAGGGTGATCTCAATGTATGCTGAAAGTGACACATTTTCTGCTTCCAGTTGGTGGCGCTATGACTTTGAATCACAATAGTCAAATCCATGTGATCAGCCTTGTACAACGAAGACTAAGCCAAAGTTTCATCAAAATCAATTAATGTATGCAGAAGTTATAACACTTTGTTTCCCTTTTCTTGCCATAAATTCGTTGCCTCGCCACGGCCAAACTGTTTGAGATATCCAAAATCCGTTTGCAATTAAACAACTTCAATGTGTTAGCAACAAGTTAAAAAAAGCTTGGTGTAAATTGGATAAACCCTGTAGGAGTAGTAGTATAAAATTCATAGCCTGTTTTTCAAAAAATTAAAATTCAAACAAAAATAGACGAATACCTTTTGGTAGGAGCTAATGAATGTAAATTAGAAAATTGTAAGGATAGATGAGAAAAAAATATGAACCGAGTTAGTTGACTGTAGGAAAAACTAACCCCCACTTTTGTCAATTGGTGGCGCTACTGAGCCCCTCCACCACGCCCATTTCTATGGCTTTGTCCATGTCTACTGGTTGACAATATTGATGTGTGTGTCGAGTTTCATGCAAATTGAAGCATGTTAAGAGCCTCAAAAACACTCAAGAATATTATTACAGTTTGACCTGTCGCCATGGCAACGATATTTCAAATATCAAAAATCCTGTCATAGGTCTACATCTGCTGTGTATTGACATTACACTGATGAAGTTTGAAGCAAATCAGGTAAAAATAAGAGGGTGATCTCAAAGCATTTTAAAAGTGATACACTTCTTGCTGCCATTTGGTGGCGCTATAACTTTGACTCACAATAGTTACATCCATGTGATCAGACTACTACAACCAACACACTCCTGAAGTTTCATAAACATCAATCAATGTATGCAGAAGTTATAACACATTTCCTGTTTCCCTTTTCTCGCCATAAATTCGTTGCCTCGCCACGGCCAAACCGTTTGAGATATCCAAAATCTGTTTGCAATTAAACAACTTCAATGTGTTCGCAACAAGTTAAAAAAAGCTTGGTGTAAATTGGATAAACCCTGTAGGAGTAGTAGTATAAAATTCATAGCCTGTTTTTTCAAAAAATTAACATTCAAACCAAAATAGCTGACTTCCTGTTGGTCGGAGCTAATGAATGTAAATTAGAAAATTGTCCGGCTTGATGAGAACAATATGTGTACCGAGTTTGGTGACTGTAGGAAAAACTAACCCCCCCACTTTTGTCAAAAGGTGGCGCTACTGAGCCCCTCCACCATGCTCATTTCTATGGCTTTGTCCATGTCTACTGGATGACAATATTGATGTGTGTGTCGAGTTTCATGCAATTTGAAGCATGTTAAGAGCCTCAAAAACACTCAAGAATATTATTACAGTTTGACCTGTTGCCATGGCAACAATATTTCAAATATCAAAAATCCTGTCATAGGTCTACATCTGCTGTGTATTGACATTACACTGATGAAGTTTGAAGCAAATCAGGTAAAAATAAGAGGGTGATCTCAAAACATTTCAAAAAGTGATACACTTCCTGCTGCCAGTTGGTGGCGCTATAACTTTGACTCACAATAGTCACATCCATGTGATCAGACTCCTATAACGAACACACTCGTGAAGTTTCATAAAGATCAATATATGTATTAAGACGTTATAACACATTTCCTGTTTCCTTTTTCTCGCCATAAATTCGTTGCCTCGCCACGGCCAAACCGTTCGAGATATCAAAAATCCCCTGGCAATTTTTAATCATCAGTGTCTTGACTTCATGCTGACCGAGTTTGGTGGCGATCGGATTAATCGTCTAGGAGGAGTATATCAAATTCCAGAGCATGCGTTTTTCAAACAACCCTTAATAGCTGACTTCCTGTTGGCGTGGTGTTTAACTTAGAGCACGAAAGTTGTTCGGCCCGATGAGGTCTATATGTGTACTGAGTTTCATACTAATACGTGCAAGCGTGTTTAATATATGGACCAAATTTTCAGACTTTTTTTCAAGGGGGCGCTGTCGAGCCCCCTGCCACGGCCCGGGTATCAGCCTCTCCGGCGTCCTAATGGCCGCGGATTCCAATGTGTGTGCCAATTTTCAAGAGTTTTTGAGCATGTTAAGGCCCCCAAAAAGCCCCGGAAGACGGAAAGAAAAAAAAAATAAATAAATAAATAAAAAATAAATATAGCTGCGAGTAGCGATGGCGGGCCCAAGCCCGGTGGCACCGCCACCCCGGTGGCTTCAGGGCAACTGTGCACAGCGGGCAATAGGCACTTAAAACGGTTAAACATCAAAGGACTATGTCAAATTCACTCCACATTTACTGCACTACAAGGTGCCGCTATAGAGCCCCTCCTCCCTGCCCATTTTCAAAGGATTACATGTGCCAAGTTTTAACATTATTCTGATGAATTTTGAAGCAAATCAGGTAAAAATAAGAGGGTGATCTCAATGTATGCTGAAAGTGACACATTTTCTGCTTCCAGTTGGTGGCGCTATGACTTTGAATCACAATAGTCAAATCCATGTGATCAGCCTTGTACAACGAAGACTAAGCCAAAGTTTCATCAAAATCAATTAATGTATGCAGAAGTTATAACACTTTGTTTCCCTTTTCTTGCCATAAATTTGTTGCCTCGCCACGGCCAAACCGTTTGAGATATCCAAAATCCGTTTGCAATTAAACAACTTCAATGTGTTAGCAACAAGTTAAAAAAAGCTTGGTGTAAATTGGATAAACCCTGTAGGAGTAGTAGTATAAAATTCATAGCCTGTTTTTTCAAAAAATTAACATTCAAACCAAAATAGCTGACTTCCTGTTGGTCGGAGCTAATGAATGTAAATTAGAAAATTGTCCGGCTTGATGAGAATAATATGTGTACCGAGTTTGGTGACTGTAGGAAAAACTAACCCCCCCACTTTTGTCAAAAGGTGGCGCTACTGAGCCCCTCCACCACGCCCATTTCTATTGCTTTGTCCATGTCTACTGGTTGACAATATTGATGTGTGTGTCGAGTTTCATGCAATTTGAAGCATGTTAAGAGCCTCAAAAACACTCAAGAATATTATTACAGTTTGACCTGTTGCCATGGCAACAATATTTCAAATATCAAAAATCCTGTCATAGGTCTACATCTGCTGTGTATTGACATTACACTGATGAAGTTTGAAGCAAATCAGGTAAAAATAAGAGGGTGATCTCAAAGCATTTTAAAAGTGATACACTTCTTGCTGCCATTTGGTGGCGCTATAACTTTGACTCACAGTAGTTACATCCATGTGATCAGACTACTACAACCAACACACTCCTGAAGTTTCATAAACATCAATCAATGTATGCAGAAGTTATAACACATTTCCTGTTTCCCTTTTCTCGCCATAAATTCGTTGCCTCGCCACGGCCAAACCGTTTGAGATATCCAAAATCCGTTTGCAATTAAACAACTTCAATGTGTTCGCAACAAGTTAAAAAAAGCTTGGTGTAAATTGGATAAACCCTGTAGGAGTAGTAGTATAAAATTCATAGCCTGTTTTTTCAAAAAATTAACATTCAAACCAAAATAGCTGACTTCCTGTTGGTCGGAGCTAATGAATGTAAATTAGAAAATTGTCCGGCTTGATGAGAATAATATGTGTACCGAGTTTGGTAACTGTAGGAAAAACTAACCCCCCCACTTTTGTCAAAAGGTGGCGCTACTGAGCCCCTCCACCACGCCCATTTCTATGGCTTTGTCCATGTCTACTGGTTGACAATATTGATGTGTGTGTCGAGTTTCATGCAATTTGAAGCATGTTAAGAGCCTCAAAAACACTCAAGAATATTATTACAGTTTGACCTGTTGCCATGGCAACAATATTTCAAATATCAAAAATCCTGTCATAGGTCTACATCTGCTGTGTATTGACATTACACTGATGAAGTTTGAAGCAAATCAGGTAAAAATAAGAGGGTGATCTCAAAACATTTCAAAAAGTGATACACTTCCTGCTGCCAGTTGGTGGCGCTATAACTTTGACTCACAATAGTCACATCCATGTGATCAGACTCCTATAACGAACACACTCGTGAAGTTTCATAAAGATCAATATATGTATTAAGACGTTATAACACATTTCCTGTTTCCTTTTTCTCGCCATAAATTCGTTGCCTCGCCACGGCCAAACCGTTCGAGATATCAAAAATCCCCTGGCAATTTTTATTCATCAGTGTCTTGACTTCATGCTGACCGAGTTTGGTGGCGATCGGATTAATCGTCTAGGAGGAGTATATCAAATTCCAGAGCATGCGTTTTTCAAACAACCCTTAATAGCTGACTTCCTGTTGGCGTGGCGATTAACTTAGAGCGCGAAAGTTGTTCGGCCCGATGAGGTCTATATGTGTACCGAGTTTCATACTAATACGTGCAAGCATGTTTAATATATGGACCAAATTTTCAGACTTTTTTCAAGGGGGGCGCTGTCGAGCCCCCCTGCCACGCCCGGGTACCAGCCTCTCCGGCGTCCTAATGGCCGCGGATTCCAATGTGTGTGCCAATTTTCAAGAGTTTTTGAGCATGTTAAGGCCCCCAAAAAGCCCCGGAAGACGAAAAAAAAAAAAAAAAAAAAAAATAATAATAATAAATATAGCTGCGAGCAGCGATGGCGGGCCCAAGCCCGGTGGCACCGCCACCCCGGTGGCTTCAGGGCAACTGTGCACAGCGGGCAATAGGCACTTAAAACGGTTAAACATCAAAGGACTATGTCAAATTCACTCCACATTTACTGCACTACAAGGTGCCGTTATAGAGCCCCTCCTCCCTGCCCATTTTCAAAGGATTACATG